>NC_060904.1:15885810-16090810 GCF_014805685.1 Silurus meridionalis | reverse complement strand
GGCATTCCGATATGGAATAACGATAACGATAGCTACGGCAGCCACATGTTCCAAAACCTCTTGGACCATTTCGGCGAAAGCTGCCAGAGAAACACTGCATGGTGTGTTTTTTTTGTTGTTGTGCAGCTCATTGTCATTCAGCTGAACCCACTTTCAGATTCTCTTAACGCAGACAGATTGTTCAGGGATTTTTTTTGCATTTTATATATATAAATATAATATATAAATATATTTTTTGCAGGCCAGTGGTCTGTTTAGTTTAAAAAAGTTATTGCTACAAAGGGCTTGACATTTTTCTGTTTAGAAAGTATTCAGAATCGTACAAGACAGTGAACTCATGAGTCTTTTTGACTATAAAATGAACTGGCTTCTTATTTCGAGGCTAAAACCGGAAGTTACTTCGCTAGCTCTTTCGTTATTGTTCGTAGAATTTGCAACGTTCTTGAAGAAGCTGCTTCGAAAGTCAATTATGAGATTTCATTACAATATCTTCAGCTATTTGGCTCGAAAAGCATTAGCACTGTGGTGACAAAACAGGGAGAACAACCTGAACTGTACTACACTGTACTACACTGGGGTTCATGTCCTCCTCGGTGAAGGTCTCGTGGTCCAGTTGTATTTCCAAATAAAATTTAATGAGAATGCAAGAATGCATTTAAAGTACAGGTACAAGTAAACCATTATTTATTTATTTCAATTCAATTTTATCTTTGTATGTTTGTTTGTACGTATTTTAGTAGTTTTTCTATTATTATTATTTACTTTTCCAGTGTATGTGTACTTGTGCATATTTATTATTATTTTTTATTATTATTTATTTATTTGTTTGTTATTTTGTAATTTTTTAATAATGTATACAATTATTTATAAATATAAATTATATATATATATATGGAATACGTTCCAGGTAGGAAATATTAAATAAAAAGTTAAAAACTAGTTATTTATTCAATCCTTTTACTCAAATTACTTTCTTTTTTATTAGTATGTGCCGGTGTTTTTTTGGTGGTGAGTTCTTTTTCTGATGCACACTGTAAAACCAAACTGAACTGAGCACCTAAAGAAGCAGTAGCATCAATTTCATTCTGATACAGACGGCGGAAAAAATGCAACAATAACCGTAAAACAGCGCCGAAGTCTCGTTTTAAAGGCAAAAATAAAAAAGAAGAAAATTCCATTCACATTAAGGCAGATCTTCTAACCTTGACTTAAAAACTTCATTCACGCACATCGAACATTTTTGAAATTCCAGTCTTGATAAAAAAAAAAAAAACACAAAACAGACAATTAAATCAGGATCGTCGACCTCAATGAAGCAGATGAAATCAGTTTTGCGAACGCAGAGTCGTTTGCTGTGATGGTTCTATCTTTAAGTGGCTCACCAAGGTAACACTTATGATCTCTTTGTAGACATTCCAACATTTATAGAAAGAAACGCAAGCATGAAAATGATCTTGGAAATTTATGAAAATTCCTAGAACAGATTTTAAAAGGGAATTGTTTTAGCATAGCCTCGTAATGAAAAACGGCGTAAAAGATTGTCAGCAGTTGAGGAATTTGTCTTTTCACATCTATTTTTTTGCAGTCAAAATACAAGTCTCGGTGCAGGTCTCGTGGTCCAGGTGTATTTCCAAATAAAATGTAATAAGGATGCAAGTCATTTAAAGTACAGGTACAAGTGAACCAGTCAGAACCAGTAGAGTCTCACTGTGAAAAATTTAGAAATGGAAGCCCAGTCGTTCGCGGACGTACGGTTAACCTAGCGTAAACGGGCTCTACTTTTTATTGCTGTGCATTCATGTGTATCTCTGTGCCTATTTGTGTGTAGGGGGTTTAACAGTATTTTCTCCTTTTTTTCTTAAGGCTTGGGAGGGGATGACACGCATGCATGGCGCTGTCAATCTCGCCTTGACGTCTTCTTTCCTACCACGATACGGAACGAATGCACGCGATCGGAAAGGAAATCGTGCACTTCCGTACGCAAGAGCGACTTCGCGGGAGGCTCAGCGCTACACGACAAGACGTCTGTTCCGTCTGGCCTGACCTCATGCGTAATTGGGAATTGGAGGAATTCTAAGCGGGCTTGAGCTCGAACATGAACATGGGCATCCACGGGAACGGCCCGGGTCGCATCGTGGATGATGTTAAAATGAGGACGTGGCAGTTGGAAGACAGAGTGACAGGATAGAGAGGTGGAAAAATAACTTTACGTATAAGACGTGCTCACGTGTTCACGGCCATCGGAATATGGCTGATGGGAGCATAAATAAAGCATAGCGGAACATCTGGTCTTTGTTGTGCATTCAGCTTTTTAATGTCTTCCAAGAGCGACTCTGATGCTTCGCTGCCTGCCACTCCTTACTTGGTTTTAGCATAGAATTATAAACCATCTTCGGGGAATTAAGATCCCGCCATCCCCCCACACACACACATACACACCATGCAACCTCCGTGTCGTCCCCCTCCTTCCCTCCCCGTTCCATCAACACCATTTGCAGGAACTTTCCTACTTACTTAGTTCATTTTTTGAATCTTTTATACCTCTCGGGACGCCGTATGCGAGTGTTTGCGCGAGTGTGTGTGTTTGAGCGCATGTGGTTACAATTAAAATGCGCACGGCTCCGTCCTCCGTCCTCGTTCACGCCGTCGCGACGGAGGCTTCTAAATTTCTGATTGCTTTCGAAAAGGGACTCGTCGCGCAAGAGGCGCAATTAAGGAGCCGCAGACAATGAATTAAACACATGTAGCATTTTAAAAATGTGGAACGATCAAGGTAACACACTCGACCAAACAGGCCCTTGACAACGCAGATTCATTATCGCCGCCGTGCCTGACCAGCTCTGAAGTTCTCCAAGAAGCCAAATGAGAAGTTTTGAAGAGTGTGTCTGTTTCCGTGTCTTACTCTGGATGTGTGTGTGTGTGTGGACTCCACACGCTCATTGTTCAGCACTGAAAGATGTTGAAACATACACAGCTGCGTGGCCGCATTAGTATTTTTGGGAACTTCGACATTTTTCCGTGTAAATGCGATCGCAAAACCAAGTGGCCCTATTCCTGAGAGAGCCATCGTTTTACTGCGGCACAATCGGAGGAAATGGCCGGCTACAAAAAGCATTTTAATAACCCTAAACACACACACACACACACACACACACAGTTCTACACAAAAAAACCTTGTTATGGACTCGTTGCTGTGAATTGGGCCTGAGAGAGCATGATATTATTGGAGCGTATCCTGCTTCAGATGAGGCTCGGGCTATTCATGTGTTTGGATTTGGGGTTCAGCAGATGTGTGAATGGCTAGGAAATGAAGTGAGAGTAAAAAAAGCTATCGAGATAAGAGCAAGCGGTCTGATCGCACGTAAATCGTGGGGCGAGCCGTGATGAGAAAGATGACATCGGGTCGTGATGAGGATGACGATTTCGATCTTTGGATCCGCTTTGTTGTTCATTGAGTTTCGTCTCCGTGTCTGATTCGTTTGCACCCCAGTTTTTATTTATATTTATGCCATTTGGCAGACGCCGTTCACCAAAACGAAATCCAATCGTTCATCCGATTCAGAGTAGCAGCTTGGGGGTGGGATTTGAACTCATGACCTTCTGATCAGAAGTCTGAAGTTTTATCTATTCAAGATTCTAGATTGTGTATTTTGTCATAAACATAATAATATGCAGAATCCAACTAACAGTAAAATGTTAACCTGATCGGCTGCTCAGAAACTTGTGCATTAGATAAAAATAACTATAATATGGAGAAAATATGAGAAATAAAAGAGGATATGAGAAGATATATTAGATACTGATAAAGTGGAATTTAAATATAAAAAATCTTAATTTAAAAATAGTGCAAATATGTTTAGTATGATTGAAATATCAACCACATTAATCCACTGTGGAGAATACTCCTTCATCTCATCTCAGACCTCCAGTCCCTACTGAGACTCCATTCTTCTGAGAAGGCTTTCACGGATCTTAAAGCATGGCTTGTTGGATTTGCTCAATCGGTTTTGCTTTGTTTTATTTGAGGTGGTGGGTATCGATAAAATGAAGTTTATTTAAGTAACACCATGAAAAATGTAAAAACAAAGTTGTAAGTAATAATTTCAAAAGTCTAAAAGTAATAACACTGTCTTCGTCTTTGACACCCTGCAGATTTTCAGACAGGAAGTGGCTCTGGGCTCTGTTTCACACATTACCTTCTGGATTTAATCATCACCTCCTGTAAGTTAAGTTGTACACTGGGAAAAAACCTATCAAAATTCAATGCTTACACACTAGGGTTTGACTGGTTTGTGACCATTTTTGTAAAGTAAAGTCCAGCAGACTGAGAGTTTAAGTTACTGTAAGGTTCCCATTATCCATTTGGGGGGGCTTAACTGGTTAAAGAACCTTTAAGGAGGTGTGTGTAATAAACAAGTGGACTATTGATTTAATGAAGTGGACAAGTTGTTCAACATTTCCATTGGTTCAATCTTGAGGGCTTCTTCAGGCTTCTTCAGGCTTCTCCCACCGTGAATTGGGAGCGTAACTCAAAAACAGGTCAAGAACGAAATAGAAAACAAAGAAACATGAAATAGAGTCACAGTGAGTGTATGCAGTACTTCACAGGGGAACAGTGGACACAGGGGTATAAATATACAAGCTGATCAAATTGAAAAATGGAAACGATTAAGAGTGATAATGATGCGTGTGGTAAATAACTTCTGGCAGGACAGGAGTGGAGACGTGGCATAAAAACCCAAAACAATACATGCACTGCTGTGTAAAACACAAAGAAAAACCCCCCAGAAGTGTGTGTTGGTGTTTTGTGTGAGGGCACTATGCAGCACAGCTGTCAATCAAATCCGAGACTAATCATCTGTGAGCTCATGTATGCAGAAGAGGAGAGTTTTCATAAACATTATCGTTAACTACACAGTTTTCATTAACTACACATCTGTTCTTTCAAACTTTCTTTCTTTTCTCCTTCACCCTCTTTCCTGATCTAGCTCTATCTCCCAACCCGGACGCATTTCATTCGCAAACGTGTTCTCAGCTCATTTCTCTGCTAATAAGCGCTTAGCATCGTGATAACGCAGGTGCCAGACCGCAGCCTGAAGTTAAAAAAAAGCTTTTTTTTCTTCTCTCTCTCTCTCTCTCTCTCCCTCCACCCGTTGAATTGACCATTAATTAGTCATAAACACTTCCTTTCCATTTCTAATTGGCTTTTTATTTGTCAAGATACGCTTAAAGCAAATGCTAAATTAATTAAACATGAAAGTCACACCTTTTCTGGGTGTTTGAGAATACAGATGTAGCAGATGATTTTTTTTTTCTTTTTATTTCATTTATTTCTTTTTTTTATAAAAACTCCCTTCCCTCCACAGAATCCAGCGGCAACGTCAGATTTGTTCAACTCTTTATCACGTTAATTAGCACCTCAATCCTGTCCCCTTTGCAAATGAGGGGTAGGTGACGAGGTGGGCTTCGTAATGACTTTAAGACGCACAGAGCTAACAAGTTATTCCTCCCTCTGCAGCTGTTAGTGCCACTTAAACACTTCAACCCCCCCTCCTTTAATTCCCCTATCCCACCAGTACCACCACCACCACTGCTTTATATATTTTGTCCCATATTTTTCCTCAAAGTGGCTAACTGGAGTTGTTCTTCATCTTTCTTTTTTTTTTCTTCGCACCTTTGTAATGTGGGAAGGCTCTGAGCCTCTGAACACGAAGCAGCGCCAAATAAATTAGATTCATTGATAGTTTAAAAGAGCAGGTGCGAGATTTCAGAAAAATTAGACTGTTACTTTGTTTGTCATATCGCTGAAATATTGTTGCGGAAGTGAAGCGGCAAAGTTTCGCCAAAGCATTTCTGGGTTTTCTAAGTGCCAGTGTTTCTGTAGAACAGTTCGAAATTATGTGCAGGTCTAGTTTCCAGAAACCCCTTATTGATCTGCTATCATTTTTATTTATTCTTTTGCTGATTGGTAATTGTTGTAAATGATATTTTTCTATACAGTATACAGTGCATCTGGAAAATGAGGATGGGTTCCCCTTTTGAGTCTGGTTCCTCTCAAGGTTTCTTCCTCATTCATCCTTGGAGTTTTTCCTTGCCACAGCCGGCCCAAGGCTTCATCATCAGGGATAAACACACATAATTCACTTTAAAAGTTCTGTAAAGCTGCTTTGAGACAATGTTTATTGTGAAAAGTAAAAATAATAAAGTATTCACAGCGCTTCACTTTTTACAAATTTTTTAATGTTGTAATCCAAAATGAATTAAATTCATTATTTTGCTCAACATTCTACAAATGATACCTCATATTGACAACGTGAAAGAGAGTTTGTTTGAAATCGTTTATTAAAAATAAAATAAAATAAAATAATCACATGGACATAAGTATTCACTCCCTTTGCTGTGACGCTCCAAATTGAGCTCAGGTGCATCCTGTTTCCACTGATCATCTTTGAGATGTTTCTACAACCTGATTGGAGTCACCTGTGGTAAATTCAGGCGATTGGACATGATTTGGGAAGGCACTCTTCCCGTCCAGCTATATATACCTGTCTAAAGAAGGACCCACAGTTGCATGTCAGAGCACAAACCATGAAATCCAAGAAATTGTCTGTAGACCTCCAAGACCTGTTTTATGACTTTTTTTATATAAATGAAAATAAACGCTATAAAAAAACTGTAGTAACTGTTTCCAATTCTAACTCTTCATATAAACCAGATTGTGAAAATTGTTATGAATAAGAAAGCACCATTTGTCTTTTTGTCCCCCACAAAACATTTTGCAGTGTGCGTACAGTATTAATAGCCCTGATTTAAGGCAATGGGCAAGAAAAAAATAATACAAAATCTGTAAAAACAGATAATTTGTGTATTTTATGCATCAAAAGTAAAGCTAAATAAAATGCATAAAGTGCAAAGTAATGCACTCTCACAGCTGATGAAAACGGATTCCTTTTTTCCGTGGTCAATTAGCGATAAATAATGCTGAACTTTTGTGAAGAGTCGCAGGCGCTCTATAAAAAGCACATATAAAAAGAAAATAAATGTTAATCCAAAGACAAATTGTTCGGTACTGAATCTGAGCTAATGATATCATGTGGTAAACGTTTGAGGTCTGTAGCTCAGATTTTAAGAGCACAAATCAGCTTGGCGCTCTGCTGCTGTCATGAAAAGATGTTTGAGAGGGTCGAGACGGACGTGATTGCAGTCGAAGGGGCATTAGTGGCAGGGAGATGAAACCAAATCATGGGTCAGGTTCAAGGTCATAAAACAAGCAATAGGTCGAGTGATAATGAAGCAGAACAAATGAGGTAAAGGCGAAATTGGGAGAGTGGATTCAAAACAGGTTAAAAACTACATCACGAACAAAGAACCATGAAAGAGAGTCATAAATGTATAGTTCACAAGGGAACAATGGCCACAGGGGTATAAATATTCAAGCGATAATATTGCGTGAGGTAAATAACTTCTTTCAGGACATGTGTGGAGATATGGCACGAAACCCAAAACAAAACACACATTGCTGTGTAAAAAGTGTGTGTTGTTGCTTGGTGTGAGGGGAATTTACTGGACACCTATCAATAAAATCTAACACCAACCAATCACAGCCATCCATGAGCTCATGTATACAGAAGTGTTTGACAAGCAGGACTGGTCTCGGATATCTTCGACAATGAACATCCTGTCCTTTGACACAGTAGGTAAGAAGTAGAACATTACATAGTGTGCTCTTGTAGAAAAGAAGTACAACTAAAATGTGCAATAGAACGCATCCTAACAGGTTTTATTTTTCCTCGTGTAGCAGATGAAAATTTGCTAACGATTTCAATGTGTTGTTAATAATAAATGTCTTTATAATCCATTCATTGTTGCATCATGTGGAAGACCCACAAAAACAAGTTAGTAAAAAAACTTGTTCCGGCAAACATCCTTCTATTAATGATGACATTGATTACCTGTAATATTTGAATAAGTTTATTACTATGTGCAGGAGCCGTTTTATGAATAATAATGGGAAACTAGCCAATTATTATACAGTAAATTTGAGAGTTAGGTGCTAGGGTTAAGGGTTAGGAGTTGGAGATAAGGGATAGGATTAGGGATGAAGGTTAAAGGTTAGGATAAGTGGCAAGGTTTAGGTGTTAGGGTTTAGAGGTATGATTTGCGTTATGGCGTAGAAGAGTTACCATGTGTTAGCTGTTACTATGGAAATAATTACTAGTCCCTTAAAATACAGTAAATCTAGGGTTAGGGGTTAGAATTAGGAATAGGGTTAGGTGTTAGGGGTTATGGTTAAAGGTCAGCATTAGGGGTTATGGTTAGGAATTAGGGTTAGGTGTTGGGGTTAGTTTTAGGGGTTAGTGATGGAGTCAAGGTTGGAATTGGAGTTGGGGCAATCGTTAAGTGTTATAGGGAAGAAATAGGATTTGGTTTAGGGTTAGGATTAGGATTCAGGGATTAGGGTTAGGATTTGTGTTTCAGCTGGTGCTGTTTTCTCAGCTGCTTGTATAAAAGTGTATTAAGCAAATCATAATGCAGTAAATATCTGGCAGCGAGATGGTGGAATGAACTTTCACTTAATGTCTGAACAGCTGAGCCACTAAAAGACTTCAAACAAAGTCGCAAAAACCTACATGTTCCAGCAGTACTTTAATTAGCACATGTTTTTCTGAATTTAATCCTTCTTAATAGAGTTCTAGCCTGACTGTATTCTTAGTGTCCAAATGAACTAATACCAGCATGTACTCATTGGTAGAGACTTTACTGAACTCTGTATAAGAACATCTGCCAAATGCCATAAATGGAAATAGTGATCTATAATGCTCCACTTAAACTCAGAGACTTTTCAACCAAGGCCACATACCGAACGCAAAAGCCGAGCTGCTGAACGTTTGCTGCGTATGTCATGCACCTGTTCTGCTCGCAAGAGGAGCCATCAGAGTGAGTGCTCGGCCGTCGAGTGGCGTTGCACACCGATGAGTTATTGCTTTAAAATGGACGCACAGCGACAGGTTTCAAAAAGGAAAACAAGGTTCAACTAGTGCTTCAGATAACAAGAGGCTACTTCAGCTGAAATTTCGAGAAAACGAACAAGTGGGCATGCAGTGAGTAAATAGTGTTGGATAATGTTTTGGAGTGACTGTTTCAGAGAGCACATAGCGCCGAGAAACAACGGCCTCCTATAGTTTCATATAATTTCATCATCTCGCTGTTGTTGCAATATCGCTGTCAATGTTGTTATATTGACAGGTATCCTCTGTCTTTGTCATATTTCTGTTTTGCTCTGCAATAAAACAAAAATGGAAATACAACAATAGTATATACACCCCTTAAATAGCAGAGTTTTCAATCAGGTAGCTTTAATCAGGACTGATCTGGTTCAAACTGGTTTCTCATCGAATCACTTGGCAGTTTATTGCAGCTTGTTGGCGGGTTTCATGGAGGATAAATTCACCATTAAATACGACTCCGACACTAATTCATATTTAATTGTAAACAGCAATTTCATTTGCTTTATATGTGTATATCTATTAAAAAAAAAAAACATAATAAAATAATCTATATATCAGATCTACATGTAAATAATGGCGACATGAAAAACATGAAATAAATGTTACGCCAAGTGGAAACAGTCCTTTTGGTTAAACAGCTTGAAGTTAAAGTGATCCTCTTGAGAAATCAGCTTTAATAATTATTTATTAAAAAAAAAAAATTATTCTGAGCTAAAAAAACATCTAAGTTTGCATTTCAGTTTTACTATCAGCAAATGTGAGAATATAATAATAATAATAATAATAATAATAATAATAATAATAATAATACTATCACTACTAAAGCTAAGAAGAAGTAGAAGAAAACGACTTCCATCATCATAAGCTTCATAGTAATAATTTTGTGTATTTTTTTACACACACACACACACACAGACACACACACACACACACAGACAGACACCCACATACATTTTGCTAAACAAATAAAAGTATAAAGATATTTAAAAATAATTTACCATAAAAATAAAATTGATAAAAAATCTACATAAGCATTATCATTATAATAATCATAATAATCACATAATAATCTTGGGCTTTTTCTCACATACACACACCACAAACCCAATAAAAGATAAATAATATTAATAATAATAATAATAATAATAATAACAATAATAATAAACCTTCACAAAGCCTATTAAAATGCAGCACAATATTATAGCATGCAATGAAAAGGATTGCAATAACATCGACCAAAATCATTCATTTTTCATTTCCAAATCACAAAAATTGTGATAAATCACAAAACATAAAAAAAAAAAAAAATTATCCAAAATAGAATGCAGCATACAGCTTAATTTAACCACATTAAGAAACACGTTTATTCTTTGGTCATTTTTACACCTTATATAAAAACAGAAAAAAAATTATATATATTCTCACTGATTTGCCTGTTTATGAGTTGCTAAATCTGTATACTTAATAAACTGTCACCTCAGTATACACACTTGCACACTTATCATTGACCATCGGAAAGAGAAACTGCGTATATTAAAATTAAGCCAATTATCTTCAACTGTTCATTTGCCTGAAATAATAAAACCTATTATTGGAACTCAACACAAAAAAAAAACAGCAGCGGTATAATGAGAATTATTGTACAGGTGTTTCATATACATTCTGTCTGCTGTTTAATGTAAAATGAGAATAAAAGACTGGGTTTTGTTTTTATTTTTTCCTGAATAGATTATTATTCAGTTCTGTAGAGATCAGAAGTCTGAATATTGCTTACCAAATAAACATCAAGATTCCAAATTTGTATTTGTCACAAACTTAGTTGTGAGTTTAGTTGTATATAAACATCATGTAGGCTGTAATCATGTCTAAAGTAGGGAATCTCAATGGTTAAGACATTGGAATTCTGATCAGAAGGTCATGAGATTAAATCCCAGCACCACCAAGCTGCCACTGCTGGACCCTTGAGCAAGGCCCTTAACCTGCCACTGCTCAGTTCTGTCAGTGAGAAGTTGCCCTAGATGAGGGCATCTGCCAAATGCCATAAATGTTCATGTAAAAAAAATGACATGCGCATAATTACTAAGTTTTCCGATTTTACGTTTCTTTGTCATTTATATAGAATGCACCACCAGACATCAGAGATCCACCACAGAGATATAAATGAATCTAGAATGTCCTTTTCATTCCCTTCGCGATCTTGTATCTTGCGTGATTCATCTGGATGCCAAACTTCTAGATGGAGTTTTTTCAATTGGAAACTACTTGCTGCTGCTGACAATAGCACCACATGAACAGCCTAAAGATCTCTGAGGCTACTGTGGAGCTACTCAAGAACCATGAGGAAGGATTTGAATTGTAAATAGGTTGACTTTGAATTATTTAGCCATTACTTTTTTTACTTTTGCACTAAAGGTTCCAATTGATAAACCTCAACAATGGTGGAACTATAATGAATGGACCTGAGAACAGGTTCCCTTTCGATCCTGGTTCCACTCAGATTTCATTTCTAGAACGGTGCCATTATATTTAATTGATCTTAAATTAAACATGATATTTTGGTGCTTAAATATGTGTTACTTGACAGCCATTACTAAAGGTATTGCTGCTATAAACTCATTTAAACTTATAGAACTGAGACAGGGAGAGCAGCCATGTTGGGAAGTGGTAGCACAGTGGTTAAGATGATGGAGTTCTGATCAGAAGGTTGTGAGTTAAAATCCCACCAAGTTTCAATTGCTGGACCCTTGAGAAAGTTCTTTAACCGTCAACTGTTCAATTGGATAAATAAGTGAGATAATTGTAAGGAAGTCTGGCAAAATGCCAGAAATGTAGATGTTTTTCATCACTTATTACCCAAGTATTTAAAAGAAAATAAAGACCATACCCCCTTTGCTATGCAGCAATTTTGTACTTTTTTTTTTAATGCTAAATATCGCACTAACTATCTTTTGCATTTGCCTCGTTTTAAAAAAAGACACCAAATTTTAAAAACACTCGCATTATAGCATGAAGATTCCAGGCAGGTTGAATTCATCCCTCTGTCCAGAAGTTAGATTATGGACTAAACATTTTGATGTTATTTTCGAAAACTGCTTTTTGTGTTCCTGTCAGGTGAATGACATCATGTAAACCTGTGTATAGCTGATTCTGACACTGCTATGTAGTTGCTTGGCAACATCTCAATTTAGCCTCACGGTGGAGGTGTGTAAGATCAGCACTGATGCGTGTATGGATGTGTGCGTGTGTGTATAAGTGTATGTGTTGACATTCTGATCTCTATTCTGATTCTGACATTATGATCTCTAGCAGCTTTATCAATTTATGGCAATCACCAGCATTAGGTATCTACTGGATCTACGCTGCTGGCCCCCTGACATACTGTGACCTCTGATTAACCTTAGAATGAGGCGAAGTTACTGGTGAAATGTGTTGAACCTTCGCATTTTTTGTTGGTTTGTGTTTTATAGTTAAAGATCAACTGCTGCCTCGAACTGAGGATTTTGTTATTCGAACTAATAGTTTACACAAATTCAGGACAATCGTTTATTCAAATTCCAAATGTAAAATAGATACAGAAGCAGAAGAAAAATAGAAACAATATGTATAAGTAAACATGTGGCAGAATTATGTATAAATAATACGATTATGGTGAGGCAGAAAGAGTGTGGAGACACAGACAGACAGACAGACAGACGGAGAGACGGACAGACAGACAGACAGACAGACAGACAGACAGACAGACAGACAAACACAGACAGACAGACAGACACAGACAGACACAGATAGATAGATAGATAGATAGATAGATAGATAGATAGATAGATAGATAGATAGATAGATAGATAGATAGATAGATAGATAGATAGATAGATAGATAGATAATGTTCCATCGTAGACTTTCATAAGAAAACAAAGGATCCAATTGATCCTTTGTTTCGATAGATAGATTTTTTTTGTTTAACATAGTTGCTGGATTTGATCTGTCCATCTGTATGACCCTATAGAGGGCAGATATAATGGAAGGATATAAATATCGCTTTGCATAACACTTCTCACACTCTTATAATGAACAATATCTCTGTTTTTCTGCCCAAATGTATTACACAGTCTTTTTTTATTACACACTCCTTTATAGTTGCACAATACAATATGCAAAAGCAGTGACTTCACACTGAGATGCCAGTTTATTACTTACCAGAGTGGTGTATCTAATAAACCGATACTGGTTACACTACACAAAGCTGTGACAGGAGACTTTTACGAAGCCCAGTGTCAAAGCTGCTGCTTTTATGTCTCGTTTTCTTCACGTGGTCGCTTTGTTTCGTCTGCGAATGTGCACACGTCTCCGAGAAGTGAACCTTCGTCTGATAATGCTATTATATTCAGCTATCTTCACTCACAATCACTGTACAGTTGCAAAGCCTAAAGCATGTAATCACATTAAAAAAAAAAAAATCAAGCACAACAAACAAACAAACAGGAAATGGCATTGGAGCGTATCAGGGAACGCACTGTGAAATGAAATGAATTGTTCTAAAACTGTTTTTCGGATCAAATCAAAAGCTGCATTTGAGCGTTATGATAATAACTGTAGTCGGAACCTCAGGCATGCCGTTTATCTGCCTGATTGTTTTCACAACGTGTAATACAGTAAACCGGGAACATTTTGGAAACTTTCAGCTGCACTTTTTATCTGTCTGATCTATCCTTTTTTCAAAGATGGACTCTGTATTTATACTGAACATTGGATCGCCAAAGAGATAATGGAAAAAAAATACTAAAAATAATTGGACTGGAACAATGGATTGTCTTGAGATCAAAACGACGTGATTATATAAAGGGTTTGGTCAAACAGCCATTTCAGAGTGCACTGAAATAATAAGAAAAATCACCATAACAATGAAATTATTATGAATGTTTTATCCTTGAATATCAATAAATAAATAAAAGCTGTATATGCTACATACACTATATGGACAACATATTTTGGACATCTAACCATAAAATTGTATTTGCTTTTTGGAAATCTTATTCCAGATTTGGACCCTGTTTGCTCTTAAAATAATCTCCACATTTCTGAGAAGATGTTCCACTAGATTTTAGAGTGTGCTTGTGAAGATCTGTGCTCATTGAGTCAAAAGGGTGTTAATAAAGTCAGGTACTGATGTACCTGAAAATGGGTTGCAATTCATCCCAAAGGTGTTCAATAGGGTTGAGTTCAGAGCTTAATAGCAGGCCAATCAAGATCTACAGGGGCATTGTCATGCTGAAATGTGTTTGGGTCTCCAAGTTCAAGTTAAGGGGAATATTTCATGCTACCACATCCAAAGACTTTGTGGTAAAAGTTTGGAGAAGAACCACATAAACCTGGAAAAGTCAACCGTCCCAATACTTTTGTCCGTATAGTAAATTGCGCAATGTATTCAAAATGATATACAATTTTCCAATCAAATGGTAATTATTTAAGAGTCCCCCTCAAATGCTAATAGTCATGCTAACTGGCCAAGTAGATTTCATTAATAATTTATTCACAGCAATTCCAATGATTATATAACAGCTATAAACATCACATATACAGCTCGCTTAGCACTTCCCTTTTTTCAAATCCTGAAGACTCTTAAAAAGCACTGACAAAGAACGCAAAAAATGATCACAGAAAAACGTTACAAAGCACCATATCGCTGATTAGCATCTGCTGTGTATGTTATTGGAAACTGTACCATGATTCACGTCTATTACAGGAGATTCATCAACACCTTGTGACCAGTCTATTTAAAGATCAATATTACAGTGTGTAATGATATACATATATAATGTCGTTATTTCATTGGCAGACATGCCGCTAAAATGAACATGGAGATGGTTAAGAACCCCCTGAAGCTATGATGGTTTAATATTACCTGGTTATGGAAGAGAAAAAAATTTAAATGGAGGACAAAAAGATTGAACAACTGAGGAGCGGAGATTCAGTAGGTACCATGGACCATAAGAAGATACCTAATTGTAGATGTTTAAACCTTGTTGATTGTTTTTTTTACATGGTCATGAACTTTTGTATATTTTTTTTATATACTTTTTAACATTCATCATGTAAGTTTAGGCTGTAGTTGATTTATATGTATTTATAATACTTATAATTATACAACACCGATCTCAAAAAGGTGGGACACTGTGTAAAATGTAAATAAAAACAGAATACAATGATTGCAAGTCTCATAAACCCATATTTTATTCACAATAGAACAATGTTTAAACTGCAGATCAAATGTACCATTTTAAGGAAAATATTAAGTTATTTTGAGTTTGCTGGCAACAATACATCTAAAAAAAAGTTGGGACATCGGCAACAAAAGTCTGGAAAAATTAAGTGTTATAAAAATTAAACAGTTAAAGAAACAGTCTGTAAAACAGCGTGTTTACAAATTGTGGAACAATTTTAGAATAATGTTTATTATTATAATGTGTATCATTAAATACATTTAAATATCTCATAATTTAATGCACATAATATCATCAAAAGTTTCATAGAATCTGGACAAAATTAATATTGGTTTTCAGGTGGGATTCTTTATATATATATATATATATATATGTGTGTGTGTGTGTGTGTGTGTGTGTGTGTGTGTGTGTATATATATAATTTTTATTTTTTTGTGAGCAGTACTTTAGTTCCTTACATGGTGCATGGCTTCTATAAGGTTTTTCTTGATTATTCTAATTATTATTATTTTTTTATTAGTGGTAGAAGTGGTACTTATTATTATTATTATTATTATTATTATTATTATTATTATTTTGCTTTTTTTTTAATTATTACTTATTAATCTGTACTGAATTAACATTATACTCCATTATGCTCGAAATGATCCTCAGTGAGAACTCTCCTGCCTTTTGAAAGCATAACTAAACCTTTCAGAGTGTGTGCTGGGACGTTTCTGCATTTCTGCTGCATTTCCTGCTTGATTTCCTGTGCAGCCCCAGGGGCTGATGGGTAATTGCGGAGGACTCCCAGCAGGAGCCAGACTTGAGTGGTTTTGTCAGATAAGGCTGATAGCACGCTCACGTGTTAACTGAGACGGCTTTCATGATTATTTTTTTTTTACTAATTGTGGAACCAAAAGTAAAAGCTGCACCAAACAGGAAGTGACGGCTACGATTGCTTTCCAGAAAGTTCACATGGGTGAAAGGAAATGTACGCCTACTCATCTGCAAATCTTGCTTAAGTAAGAAAAGATGCTTTGCAAACTACTGTTCCTGCTCTGAAATCAAATAAAGAGATATTGATGATGGAAAATAAAGTAATATATAATATATATAAAGCCCTGTTACCATGTGTGTTTGTGTGCTCATGTCAGTGGTCCTGTGGGTCGATGTGTTACTGTGTGTGTGTGTGTGTGTGTGTGTGTGTGTGTGTGTGTCAGTGTTCCTGTGGTTCGATGTGTTCTTGTGGGTCAGTGTGTTACCATGTGTCAGTGTGTGTCAGTGTTCATGTGGGTTGATGTGTTACCATGTGTGTGTGCATCAGCATTCCTGTGGGTTGGTGTGTTACCATGTGTCAGTGTGTGTCAGTTAAATTATCTGATCTTTTCACCACTACTAGATAAATAAAGATAAAACATACGCAGAGCATAATGCTGCCACCACCATGCTTTACTGTAAGGATGGTATTGGCCAGGTGATGAGCGGTGCCTGCTTTTCTCCAGACATAACGATTGACATTTAGGCCAAAGAGTTCAGACTTTGTTTAATCAGACCAGAGACTTTTGTTTCTCATTGTCTGATAGTCCTCCAAGTGTCTTACAGAGGAGTGTCTTCCATATGGCCACTTTACCATTCAGGCCCAATGGATGAGGTGCTGCAGAGATGGTTGTTCTTCTGGAAGTTTCTTATCTCTTCACAGAGAAATGCTGGAGCTCTTTTAGTGTGACCATCAGGTTCTTGGTCACCTCCCTGACTAAAACCCTTTTCCCCGATTGCTCAGTTTGGCCGGGCGACCCACTCTATGAGGAGTCCTGGTGATTCCAAACTTCTTTCATTTATGGATGATGGAGGCCACTGTGCTTATTTGGATCTTCATTGCTGTATAAATTTTTCTGTACCCTTCCCCAGATCTGTGCTTTACCAATACGTCAATACAATCCTGTCTCGGAGGTCTACAGACAATTCTTTGGACTTTATGGCTTGGTTTGTGCACAGTTAACTGCACTGTTAACTGTGGGTAATTAATTATTTCTTTAAAACAAAAACAAAAGTGAATTGCGATTATATACAAAAACTCAATCTTTCTGTTCTACTCATTTATTCATTCGTATTTAACAACCAAGTCACACCATTGTTTCAGTAGGTTGAGAATGCTAAACAGATATTTAGCCTTTTTAGCTGTTGGCTATTTTGTTTGATCATCACCAGGTGTAAGCTGGCACGGTTTAAAAATCCCGTTGTGAAATTTTGTGACATCATCCCGCACCGTCGTAGCCGAACCATTAACGCCCCTCTCCGACTCTCTCCGATTCCCTTATCGCCGCATACCACCAGACTGGTTCACTGTCACACGCCTAATGAGAGCTAATTACAGCTAAACAGGTTAGCTCACAGCGATGTGAGGGCAAAGCCGCAGAATGTCTTGCCTAAAAATATTCTCAAGCAAAAAGCAATAGTGTTATTAAAAACACAAAGTATAGACATTGGAAACGGTTTGTTTGTTTTCTGCACCTGACCCGAGACTGCTAGCGATGGTGATGGCTGATAGCATTCGGTACCACTCACTCGATCTTCCATCCGAGAGTCATGCGCACGATGGCTTGCAGCCAGCACATGCTTGATTTAACACACTCCGAGCACACGGAGCAGATACACCGAGGAACCACGAGCGGCTTCGCTCTTGTTGTTTCTAATGATGTGTTTTGCTAATATTCAGGTACAGCATCTGCCAAGTATTCCCACGGCACGCATGCACTATACCGCGCAAAGTATTTTATTTCAAATATTTCGTTTCTAATCTCGATTTCCTCCTACGTCTCGCATTACGCTGATAGTGCTGTCGTCGTCGTGTTATTGTTTGTAATTTTTTAATTGGATTAGACTTCGAAGCAGTAGCTTCATGAAGCATAGGCTCAAGTACAATCAAGCAAACGGTTAGGTAATGTGGCATGGCAAATACTGAACAGGTTTATTATTATTATTACTATTATTATTATTATTGTCATTATTATTATTATTATTAAAAAGTTTTGAAGGATTTTGTACACGATAAGGACAAAAGGACACCAGACCATAATATTCATATATGCTTTTTGAACATCCCATTCCACATTTTGCTCCCATATGCTGTTATAATAACCTCCACTCTTCTGAGAAGATGTTCCACTAGATTCTGGAGTTTGCATGTGGATATTTGTGATTATTCAGCCACAAGAGTGTTAGTAAAGTCAGGTAGTGATGTAGGTGAGAAGGTGAGGAGGCCTGGGGTGCAGTCAATGTTCACATTCATCCCAAAGGAGAGCTCTATAGCAGGAGATCTTCCTCTCCAACCCATGTAAAGCAGATCTTCATGGAGCTGGCTTTGTGCACATGGGCACTGTCATGCTGGAACAGGTTTGGGTCTCCTAGTTCAAGTGAAGGGAAAATGTAATGCTGCTGCATCTGAAGGCGTCCTATACAATTGTTTGCCTTCAGGGTTAATAGTTTTAGGGAAGAACCACATTTAGTGTCCCAATACTTTTGTTCATATAATACAATTATATTTTATTTATTATGTATGTCCACACACACACACACACACACACACACACACACACACACACACATATATTACATGCCACATTTATGTATAAATTAAGTGTTAAAGTGTATTAAGTATAAAGTGTTTGTTAGTTAATTGCTTCTTTCCCCCTTGAAACTAAAGGACAATTAAATAATATAAATTTTGTATTATATGATTCTATTTTTTAATCTATTTACAATAAGTTAATTCAATAAAATAATTATTCAGGTTATCAATTTATGCTTAATAGTTTGTGTAAGACTTGTATAAGATTAAAATATATTATTTAAAATTTAGATTAAAAACATCAATCTATAAGAATAGAATAAAAAATTCACATTTAATACTGCAATTATTAGTTATTTTCGCACTTAAACACGTTTTCATGGATAGAAACAAACACGCAACGAATAAACTTCTTTTTTATAAATGTCTAATTGGAGCTTAATTGAACAAATAACTAGACCTTAATTAATTATGTGCTCATTTAAATAAATTAAGTGGTACCGGTATCTAATTTATGACGCTTTTAGTACAGTGTGGTTTTCCTGTTGAATTTGACAAAAATGCCCTTTTTTAACAAACTTTTAATTTCTTTTTAAAGACTCAGTAGTTTTATTGAATATTTTTCCATGGTATGGTCCTCTGAGACCTTTTACTTGATATTTGAAATGTTTGAAACGAGAAGTCCGTCTTCACGCTGCACACACGACGACGTAACGCATTTCATGTGACGCACACCTGTAAACATTAAGGCACTGAGTTAATTACAGCATGAAAGAAGAAGAGGGAAGTGTTTGGTAAAAATCTTTCTGTAATGAGCAGCCTTTTGGGGAGCAGAAAGAAGGATATCAACACCACGATTGGGATCTGATCAGATCTGTGTGTGTTAGTGTTAAATAAATAAAAAAGAAAGAATCTTCTGGAAGCAGGAGATTCAGTGTAATCAATTATACTGAGTGAATGTTATTAGTTTTACAGGACGGTTCATGTTGAGGTTTGTTTTCATTGTTTGTTTGAGATAAGTGTCAGTGTGTTTCTTTGTGTGTCAGTGTGTGTCAATATGCTTGTGCGTGTCAGTGCGTTACTGTGTGTTATTGTGTGTCAGTGTTTTAGTCCGTGCCAATATGCTTGTGCGTTAGTGTGTGTCATGTTAGTGCGTGTCAATGTGTCAGTGTGTTAGTGTGTGTCAGTTTGCTCCTGTGTATCAGTGTAATGTGTTAGTGTGTGTCATGTTAGTGCGTGTCAATGTGTCAGTGTGTTAGTGTGTTTCAGTTTGCTCCTGTGTATCAGTGTAATGTGTTAGTGTGTGTCAGTGTTTTAGTGCGTGTCAATGTGTTAGTGTGTATTAGTGCGTGTCAATGTGTCAGTGTGTGTTAGTGTGTATTAGTGCGTGTCAATGTGTCAGTGTTAGTGCGTGTCAATGTGTCAGTGTTAGTGTGTGTCAGTGTGTTAGTGCATGTCAGTGTGTAGTGTGTGTTAGCGTTTTAGTGTGTGTCAATATGCTTATGCATGTCAGTGTGTTAGTGTGTGTGTGTCATTGTCAGTGTGTGTTAGGGTGTATTAGTGTGTTAGTGTCTGTCAGTGTAATGTGTCAGTGTGTTAGTGTGTGTTGGTGTTGCTGTTGCTCTTTGTGTGTTAGTGTGGGTCAGTGAGTTAGTGTGTGTCAGTGTGTTAGTGTGTGTCAATATGCTTATGCGTGTCAGTGTGTGTCATTGTAATGTGTTAGTGTGTGTTGGTGTTGCTCTTTGTGTGTTAGTGTGTGTCAGTGTGTTAGTGTGTGTCAATATGCTTATGCGTGTTAGTGTGTGTCATTGTAATGTGTTAGTGTGTGTTGGTGTTGCTCTTTGTGTTAGTGTGTGTCAGTGTGCTCCTCCATGTCAGTGTAATGTGTAAGTGTGTGTCAGTGTGTTAATGTGTTTCCATGTGTGTCAGTATTCCTGTTTTAGTGTGACGTCAGTGTTACTGTTTTACTGTGTGTTCCTGTGTGTCAGCATTTATCAGTGTGTTACCATGTGTTAGTGTGTGTGCATCCTTTTAACCCGTGTGTTCCGGCATTATTGTGTGATCCATATGCGTGTTTGCATGTCTTATATTGCTCTGTGTGTGTGTGTGTTACCTGGTTCTGAGTGTATATAAGAGTGTGTTTTCTAGGTGTTTGTGTGTATCAGTGTTTTCCACTTTCTCAGCGTGTTCACTTCTAACCCCTCCGTGTGGAACGGTTCTTGCCCGGGGTATTAAGGGTTGTTTAGCGAGCGGCCCGGGCGACACCTCGGCGCAGGTGTAAGCAGGTGAACGTCGGCGTATGCGCTCGTGCCTCCGTCTCCCAGCTGCAGCGTTCAGCCGGGGTTCAGCGAGAGGTCACAGCACCTGCATCTCTTTACACCTCCTCTCTCCAAAGATGGGCTCATTAACACAGCATTAACGCCAGACGCTTATTTATCCTGTCACGTGCTCACAATTGGAAACAAACAAACGAGAGGCGATGGCATGGAGTGGGGAGTTCACGTGGGTTCGAACAAAAAAACAAAACAAGAAAAAGGAATCTGGAAAAACCTGCATGGGGGATGATGCATCACGTATAACACTAGGACTATATATCACCAGGATTTGCATATATTGTATATGTCGAATAATTAAGAGTTGTGTTTTTGAACGCTTGAAAATGAATATAAAATGTGTTCATTTAATGATTTTAAAAAATGTGATTGTTTTTTTACAATTAAACAATAAAAAAAAAAATCACTTCATCCACTCAAGCCCATAGTTTCATTGAGCTGGTAATGTGGCAGGGCGAATACTGAAATGTTTTATTGTTATTATTATTATTTAAATGAGAGAAGTTTCAAAGGGTTTCGTACACTATATAGACGAAAAAAATTGTGGTCACATGACCATATTAATATTGTGGTTCTTGAACATCCCAGTCCACATTTTGCTCTTATAATTAGCGTCACTCTTCTGGGAAGACGTTCCATTAGATTTTGTGCTCATGGTGTCACACGGCTGTTACGAAAGTCAGGTACTGATGTAGGTGAGAAGGTGAGGAGGTCTGGGGTGCAGTCAGTGTTTACATTCATCCCAAAGGTGTTCAACAGGGTTGAGGTCGGAGCTTTAGTTGAAAACAAACAAAAAAATAATAATTTCCACTCGAACCTATGTAAAGCAGATCTTCATGGAGCTGGCTGTGTGTACACGAGTATGATAACTGCATCCATAGACATCTTATACGATTGTGCGTCTCTAACTTTGTTGTGGAAGAACCACATTCAGTGTCTATATATATATATATATATATATATATATATATATATATATATATATACATGCATTAGATATATGCATTGGTGCCATTAATGCAAAGATTTCAGAGGTGCAATACAAACAGTTTAATTGTGTCATTAACAATCAATAACCACTCCTAGTTCGAACAGTTTCGCTCGAGGAAAAAACCGAGAAACACTTATAAAACAGTCAGTCGTAACAAAATAACCGGTGTTCTCCTTGCGATAAACTCATAAAAAAACAAACGCTCCTTTTTATACAGAATATTTTTATACAGGAATAGCTTTGAGTCGTATCGTTAACCAAAAAAAGGAAGACACATCGCAAACATCGAACTCCACACAAATTGCATATGTTTTTTTTTTTGTCTTTTTTTCTTCGTCTTCTTTTCTCGAAGGTGGTCTATAGGTTCGTCGTTTCTCCTAAGCTTATTTGCATGAGAGGAAAAAATTGCATACAACATTAATCCGTGAAGCTCGTAGCATGAGTCGCTTTTTTTTGTCGTTTTTTCGGCAACCGTTAAAGCACATTTTTTTCCATTTAAAAACGTTTAAGACACTTTTTTTTTTTACTGCCCATCAAACTCACATTTATAAATAGTCAAATAAAAAGGGTGTGCTGCGACAGATAGGACGTCATTACATCGGGAAAACCGAATGAGCTGCAAATAAATAACGTGAGATGACGAGGAATAAAATTGTGATTCACATTTGCTTTTTTTTTTTTTTCTTTTCGAAACCGTGTGAAAATCCTGAAAATTACAGTGACAAAGGTTTTCTCGCAAAATAATCTAACATCGGCAGTGCCATATAGTACAAGGCATTTGTTGGCATAGTTTCTTTAAGACTGTATATATTTTTTACAATTAATATATGTCTATATATATTTATATATATTTATATTCCTTTCAAACAAATAATAAAGTCAAGGTTGAAAAAGTGATCTATTCCTCCTCCGGGCTACCTGCAGGTCTTCGGGGCGCCAGATCCTGCGTGATCCTTCGATTCCGTAAAGAAAACGCTGTGTTGTTCAGCAGTTTGTCACCTTTAAGGCCCCCGTTTTTATTTTATTATCAGTTGCATTAAAATAATCATAATAATAATAATAATAAAAAAATCCAGTTAACACCACGTACGTAAACATCTATCAAAGTCTATCAAACTTCGACCGAGTCGAAATGTTTTCTTTTAAAATCAGTAGTTTGGAAGTTCAGTGTAAAAACAACATACATCGAGTGCAGTCAGCAAACATCCACAGCAACATAGTTAAGTTTTTTTTTTTTGTTACATTTTCTTGATTTTGATTTCATTGTGCAGGTTATTTAATGATGCGCAAATCTTTACAGTGGAATAATAATAATAATAATAATAATAATAATAATAATAATACAGGGCTTTTACAAAAAAAGTAATACTTCTGTATTACGCAGTCCCAAAAGTTCAGAGTCTTACAGTCTTACTGGAGTTGAGTCTGAGGGGTTTAATCTTTCACTGCCTGCTCGGCCTGACATTGTCCCTCGGCACCTGCGTGCTCCTCGATCTTGATGGTGAAGATGCTAGTAGTCTGCGTGCTCTCGTCCAACTCTTTGAGCAGCTCGCGTTCTTTGAAGTCCGTCATGCAAACTTCGTCCTGCTCGCTGGCCGCAGCGAGGCCGATCCCTGACGCCGCTTCTTTGGGCCGCACGCAGAAGCGTTGGTTCTGGAAGAACTTGATGATTGTTTGGCGGGGCAGGTCGAGCTGAGCCGAGAGCGTGTGAACGGCCTCGTCGTCCGGGTACGGCCCTACGTCCTGCACGAAGCTCTGCAAGATCCCGAGCGCCTCTAAGGAGATCCGGGAGCTGGTGCGACCTTTAGCCTGACGCGAATCGTCCTCGGCCTCGGCGGGCGCGGCGGTGGAAGGCTGGCGAGGCGGCAGGCGGGGTCCTGTTTGCTGCTGAGGCTGAGGCTGCTGGCAAACGAGCGGCTGCGTTGGGTGGGGCAGCGCCAGGGCAGGCTGGAGCTGGGCTGTAGGTAGAGGGTGGGCCTGGGGCTGAAATCAAACAGAAAGAACAGAACTATTACACTTCGGCAAGGTTTTTTACGGTTTAGAAGTTACACCTACAGAGGTGGATATCTGTACATCTGGAGCATCTGATATGACAGTATATATTTAGACCGATCAGACATAACATTGCCTAATATTGTGTTGGACCCCTTTTGCTTCCAAAACAGTCGTGACCCGTCGAGCATTAACAGCATGAACTTCTTCAGCAGTTTGAGCTACAGGAGCTCGTCTGTCGGATTGGACCACACGGACCAGCCTTCGCTCCTCACGTGCATCAATGATCCTCAGCCGCCCACGACCCCGTCGCAGGTTCACCACTGTTCACCAATGTCATGTGATTTACACTGGTTAGCAGGTTTGCATCGCTTTTGATCTCACTTATGTAACATTGTGTTTTGTTTTTCATCATTAATGTTTGCATTGTTTTGTATAAATATACACTTTATGGGACAAAAGTATCGGAGCACATTTCTTTTCCATCTTTGAATGAGGTAGAATAAAGTCTTTCTTTCATTCAAACTAGAAAACCCAAACCGTGTTCCCCTGTGCACAAAGCCAGCTCCATGAAGATCTGCTACACATGTGTTGGAGTGAAAGATCTGCTATAGAACTCCAACCCTACTAAACACCTTTGGGATGAATTTCTCATGTCGACTGCACCCCAGGCCTCCTCACCTCCCCTACATCAGTACCTGCCTTTACTCACAACTTTGTGGCTGAATGAATCTCACACAAATGTTTACGAAATCTAGTGGAACATCTTCCCAGAAGAGTAAAGGTTATTTTAACAGCAAATAGGGGAATGTGGAACGGGATGTTCAGAAAGCACAAACTTTCTTCTCCATTTAGAAATAGTTAAACTTCGGTTTGTATGATTCCATTTCTACATTTATTCTTCTTATTTTATTTCTCTATTCTATTTTTATTCTATGATCCCATTTTAGGTCACGGATCGGTTGTTTGGCTGCGTGTTGTACGGCGTATGGATCAAAACGCGAACGCTGAATTTGATTGAGAAAACAGAATAGCAGCTTGTGAGAAATTTGATTAGAATTATCCTTTATTGGGTTTATTATACTTAAATTGGATGTGGATTTTTTTTGTGTGAAGTTAACGGAAAAGAAGTAGTCATCAGTGATTGTTTTTTATATAAGTGTGTGTGTGTGTGTGTGTGTGCGTGCGTGCGTGCGTGCGTGCTAAATCGAATAAATAAAACGTGTTCTTACTGAGCCGAAGATGTGAAAACCTGAGAATAGTATCAGGTGTTAGTTGCTAAGAGGCAGTGATGAGCAGTTGGAAGTGCCCGTGTTAAATTTCAAGAAATGAAGGAGAAAAGCTTCACGTTTAATTCGATAAACACGGAACACGTCAGCCTTATTTCATAATAATCATCACCCGGGCGATTATTCCTTCTTGATAATCCTGCGCTGTTTTGGGGGAATCGGTGAATGAGGGTCAACCCCGGATTTCTTGGTAACAAACAGCAGGAAACGCAGCGACCTTGGGTTCGGATCGATCTCGTCATCGAGCGCATTGTTCGGAACGGGTCACGACGAAGCGGCGCAACCTTTCAGTCAACGCGATCCGATCTGGGAATTTTCCTTTACCTTTCTCTATTTTTTTTTTTCAAACCGGCCCATTAACGCAAACCCCCTTTTTTCATGCGGAAATGTTCGCGCCGAATTCTGCGTGGCTGTTGATTGCTTATCAAGCACTATTCAAAAACCCTGGGCCTTCACACAACAAGAGAGAGAGAGAGGGAGAGAGAGAGAGGAAAAAGGCCAGATCGGCAAAGATTCAATCACATGGCAGGCTGGGAGGGCTTGACGTAACGTGTGTGTGTGTGTGTGTGTGTGGTTGGAAAGTCACACATTGAGGTGACAGACAGGACACGGTGGCTCTGAAATGCAGCATTGTTCTAGGCCGTGGCTATTCGAGGGGTAACAGTCGCTTAACCCTGCCTACAATAAATTTTCCGCTCGCCGGAAGAAAAAATAAATCCCTCGTTTTTTTCAAGGCACAATCGTTCTGATGGAATATTCAAGGGGAGAAAATAGAAGGTGGGAAAAAATGTGTCTTTGTGAGTCTGTTTTAGTGAACGGAAGGTTGTGAGTTCAAATCATGAGCGAATGTTGATTGATCATTGAATGTTTAAAAGTAATATAATGTAATATAACAGTACTTTTTTTTATACATTCATCTCTACATTCCTGTCGTTTACCTCTTTTGTTCCATTTTCCTGCTCGTTTTCTTTGGGGTTTTTTGTCCCCCACGCATGATAAAGAAACCTGGAAAGTTGCTGAGCTGAACACGAGCGTTGCTGCGTCGTTCTTTTTCACTTTGATCGACACCACGTCCTATCGGATCGCACCGGAGGTTGAACCGAGTTCAGGCATTTTTCTCAGTGCTGTTTATTTTTCTCTGATTCTCACGTAACACTAAACAATAAAAACTTTCAGCGGCTCGTCGCTCGGTGAAGTGTTTTAGGGCTCTTTTTTTTCGCTTCCATTGTGGGGGGAAAAAATTTAACAAAAAAAGAAAAGCCAGGTGATGCAATATCAGTAAGTTGCGGTTAAAAACGAATGACGGAGCGTCCAGGTTTAGATCTAAACACTGATGACTGTAAACACTAAAATCAAGAGCAGCTTATTATATACTTCACCTGAATCATTTAACATAAATATACGTTTGTCTCCTTCCTTTCTTTGTTTCTATATTTTTAAAATAACATTTTAACGCCAATTGTGTTTTTTTTTACTTCTGAATCACAACAAGGGGAAAAAAACCCTCTAAAAACCCTCGATGATCTAAAACAACAACTTGAAGCAGTCTGGATTTTTATTTTATATTCCATATTTTAGTTTTTTCATTCAAAAAGCTCATATTGGCAGATTTTCATCCTGAGCGTTTCTCATTCAGACTACTTTATACTTCGAATAACAAAAATATTACAGGGATTTAGAAACAGTCCAGAAGAATGTCTCTGTCTGTCTGTCTGTCTGTCTGTCTGTCTCATGCAATTATATTAGGAAAATAATGTAATTCAAAAACAATGCTATAAACAGTAATAAACTAAACAAAGGCAAAATCTGGGGTAAAAAAAATAAAAAAGTTGTAAACAAACTAAACTAAAGCTAATATTTGATGTGTTGCTAAAAAAAATGCTTTAAAAAAATATCAGGTTTGTGCGGGTTTGTTGAGACTCTCTGCAGACGTTCTTCGGAAACGCAAATTTTTCCGGCAAGCAATTCTGGAAAATCTCTCTAATCTTTTTTTTTATTCTATTTTGAATCTGAACGGTGGTCTTTTATGTAATAGGTTTCTTTACTGACTTACAAACATTTTTCTGCAACATCGATTTTGTATTAATTTTTTGGTAACAGTAAAAGTGTTTGGAAAGTTTATTGCAAATTTTATAAATTTTTCTGTACTGATCCAATAAAGCAAATGTCATAAATATGAACAAGAAAATAAGAGGGGAAAAAAGCATGCCATACGCTCGTGCTCCTACTGTACTGTATATAGGTCGCGTGCACTATGTAGGGCACTACGAGGGGGCCAAAAATCTCACACAACTCCAACACAAAAACGCAATTAGTCAAGCTAAAGCGTATACAGTGTCCTATAATGGTGCACTGATCCAGTTTTCTAAGACCTCAGAGCGATATCAGAGCTATATGAGATAAGAGAGTCCAGGGGGTCTAATGAACCGATACTGACATTTAAGAGGCGATTAGACAAATTTGGATGTTATTTTATAAAATAACGGAGCTTCATAAGTACTGATGGGATCGTGTTCGGATTCATAGACACACTGAGCTCTAATAGAACTAATGGAACATAAATTGTGGTAAATAATACAGGTTTTATTAACTTGGGCAAAATATTGCACACCTTACCATGGGAAAAAAAGAATTTGTGGAAAGTTCGCTCATGTTTTTTTATTCTATTTCTCCCATCAGCCACTGCACCTCACCGTGTCATGTGATTTACATCTTTACATGTTTGTATTGGTTCGAGTAAATATACACTGTTTGAACAAAAGTATTGGGACACCTGTATTCTCCAGCCATGTGAATCTTTTCCAAATTGTTACTACAAACTTGGCACACAATTGTACACAACGTTTGGGATGCTGTAGCGTGAAATTTTCCCTTCGCTTGAACTAAGAGATCCAATCCTGCTCCAGCATGACAATGCACCTGTGCACAAAGCCAGCTCCATGAAGATATGGGTTGGAAAGGAAGATCTCCTGCTTTAGAGCTCCTATTGATCACCTTTGGGATGAATGTGAACATGACTGCACTCCAGGGCTCCTCAACTCACCTACGTCAGTACCTGAATTTACTAACACCCTTGTGAAAAAACCTCTACAAAATCTAGTGGAACATCTTCCCAGAATTGCAGAGGTTATTACAATGGAAAATGGGGGATAAATGCCCACAAACTTTTGTCCATATTGTGTATTAACGAGAGACGCGATGGGAATGTGTGAACCTGGAATGTGGAATGTGTGATTTTCGTTATCAGCTGGTCGTTTTGAATCGATCCTCTCTCTGCTCGCGGAAGAGTCGTGCATCAAGCTGTAACCTAAAGGGTCCATTCAGATCCGTTTAAAATGTTCAAATAAGTGATGAATATTAATCTGATGCCTCTACTATTTTTTCCAATTATATCTTTTAAATAGCATTGAAAAGAAGGCGATTGAATGCAGACACACACACACACACACACACACACACACACACACACACACTCACAGAGGAACGTATTAGTATGTATCAGATGTTCCTCATTAAGAGACAAAAATAGACTCTGTGTGTTCGGATGGGGCGTGTAAATATATGAAAATATTTCGTGTCAGCACAATTCGATCAAACGAACACGATATGCTGGTCCAGTCCTGTTTTTTTTTCCATAAAAAAGATTCTTAAATAACTACAAATTCTTTTCTGATGATTAATTAGACAAGGCAGGTCCTGGTAAATGTACCTAAATGACGTGTGTGTGTGTGTGTGTGTGTGTGTGTGTGTGTGTTTGGGTACCTGCAGTGGCTCGGTGGGCATGTGCAGCAGGTGTGTGGGTCTCTCGGGGTGGTGCTGCTGCCCTCCGTTGCTCTCCTGCTCGTAGATGGCGTCTCTTTCTGACTGCGAGAGACTCAGGAAGCGCCGAATCATGGACAGGTTCTCCCACAGCGTGCGGTTCTCCGGGGACGGGTCCTCCTTCCAACGGAGCAGCTCGCACAGCCAGCCCTACACACACACACACACACACAGGTCAAGTCAAATACCTCGGCACGCATCATACAGAAATTATTGTGCATTAACATGTACTGTATGTTTGTGTGTGTGCGTGTGTGTGTGTGTGTGTGTGTGTACTTAAAAATCTAAATATGTCCTTATAAAACATGTTACAGCTCTAGAACAAATTTTTTTAAATATAATATAATATAATATAATATAATATAATATAATATATATAAAATTATATTATATTATATTAAAATCTGTCATTTTTGGTAGTTTAAGCATTTATATTCCTTAGTAAAAAACCTTATATAATTGATTTATTTGCTGATCTTGTTTCCAGGTGCATTTATTTGTGGTTAGAAAGAAATTATATTAATATTAATGAATTAGTTTACTTTGCAAATTTGTAAATCTGAGACTGTCGAGAGTTATGTTTTTTGTTGGATTTTTTTTTAATAACCTTTCATTTACCGGTTATTTATTTATGCATTTATTTGGTTCAGAATGAATATTTCACGTTTACAATGAGTACGGAGGCGTAATCATCAGCTGGGGCATCGAAGCAATCGCTTTTCGAATTCGTTTGCCTATTACGGATTTTCCGTAATATTATTAGGATTATTAGGATACACGATTTTACCCGAAGTTTCCTTCTGCATTGCTCTTAAACTGTGTATAGTGGTGAGAATCTACCTGCACCCACACACTTAGAACACAGAAGGTGCTCCAGTCCACCTCTGCATAGAAAGCAACAGAAGGAGTGTGTGTGTGTGTGTGTGTGTGTGTGTGGAGCACTGTGTCCTGGCAGTGTTACAAAAACGGCACCGTAATCTCCAGACCAGTGTGCGGCAGCACCTTTCATTTTCACAGGATTACCTAGCGCTCCGCCACACACACACACACACACATGCACACACTCGGAGGCTGGAGCCAGAGCCGGAGCCACACAGGCGCGCTGCACGGCTGAGATAACTCAGCACTTCTGTTGTCCCCGGTTCCAACTCCTCCCAAAACCACATCAAACCCCAGAGAGCGAGAGACACACAGATAGAAAGAGAAAGAGAGAGCGACAGAGAGACGTGTAAATCCCGCATTGTTTCTCTGCCACTCTTTTCCTTGAATGCCACACACACAGGGATGGCAAACACACACTGATTCTCTGCGTCGCTTCTGTCAACAGACGCGCGCAATCAATCACGACCATTAAACCCCCCCTCATAAAATGCTGCTACATGCAGGAAGCCCTGATCAAAATGTCGCTCACCAGCAAACCACACACACACACACACACACACACACACACACACACACGTACACACTCGCTGAGCGTGCCAATAATCTAAGCAGCATGTTGTTCCACATGTAGGAAACATGACGTGTGAAGAGCGGGCCTCTTGGATCCGTGCGGATCGGCGGCGTTCACACACTCCGCGGTGTGTTTGTGTTTGTCCAATTGCATTTCTTCCACTGCTTTACCAAACACAGAGAGCGTGAGAGGCGCCCGCGGCGTGCCTTCGTGCTTCGGCCGAGGAAAAATGGTGAACTACTTCACATACCGATCCGTTGCACTTCGGCGCCGCTGTTTAAAACGCGGTTTTAGAGATCTTTGAAGTGAATAGTTCAGGGTTGCTAGTTAATCCCTAGTCCCTTGGGTCAGGGAGACTAGTGCACTAGAATTAGGCGTTATCATAAAAGCTACGATATCACAGCGCTAGTGAATTATTTATACCTTATAACTGCAGTAAATGACAGGCTGACAGGTCTGATACAGACGCTACTGATAACATACTTAACACTACTGCTGCAAACAATGTTACAAATCGAGCAGGTTACTCTCTAGCTACAGACAATGTGTACCCTTAATGCCTTACCCTACACGTAATGGTGCATATGATGTAATTAACAATCCAGCTATAAACACTGTTACAGATACTGTAGGCAACTCTCTAGCTATAGATAACGTTGTTGATAAAGTAGGTAACGATACGGTTAGAGAAAGTTACAAACCATATAGGTGCCTCTCAGGATATTAACAATGTTACAGATAATGTAAGTAACGCTCCAGCCACTGTATATAGAATGCTACTGAAAACTCTACCTACAAACAATACTATATACTGTAAGTAACAATCCAGCTATAGACAACGTTACAAATGTAACAGGGAACCAATGTTACAGGCAACGTCTTGAGGTAATGTTTAAGATAAAGTAGGTAACACTCTGGCTATAGACAATGTTATATATAACTCCTTATACCTTATATGGGTAATGTTATAGATAAAGTAAGTAACTCTTTACTTTCTTTTTCAAAGTTACATGTACCGTAGGTAACTCTGGATTTAAATAATACAATAGATACTGCAGGTAACTTCAACTATAGACAAGTTTTAGATACCGTAGGAATCTCTAGCTATAGACAATTTTACAGATAACAAAAATTACTATAGGTAATGTTACAGATACAGTACACATACAGTAGGTAACTCTAGCTATAAACAATATTTAATATAATGTATGTAACTTTAGCTATAGACAATATTTAATATAATGTAGGTAACTCTAGCTATAGACAATATTTAATATAATGTAGGTAACTTTAGCTTTAGACAATTTTATGGATATTCTAGGTAACTCCAGCTACAGACAATTTGAAATATACCGTAGCTAACACTAGCTATAGATAATGCTACAGATACTATAGGTAACTCTAGTTAAAGACAATGTTAGGAATAATGTGGGTAACTATAGCTGTAGGTAATGTTAAAGATAATATAAATAACTCTCTCGCTATAGATAATGTTACACATAATGTAGCTAACTCTACCTATAGATAATGTTACACATAATGTAGCTAACTCTACCTATAGTCAATGTTCTAGAGAGCGTAGAGAACTCTAGATAAATATGATGTAACGGATACTGTGGCTAACTCTCACTATAGACCATGTTACAGATACCACAGGTAACTCATTTGGTGTATGATTAGAGCAATATTATATTATAAGATCAGTTTCTTCTCATCAGAATTGAACAGAATCCTGGTCAATAGTATTGAAAAATAAAAAAGTAGGTTTCAGAAATGCGGCAAAAGATTTCGGCCTGCCGATCGGAAGCAAACTGGCGCAGGGGCGGAGAAAATGTCAGCGTCGAAGCTGTAGCCTGTGTATTAATAGCAGTTTCTGATAAAAATATTTCTTGGGAACATAATGGCTGAATTCATGCATGAGATTCAGCAGTGAGGAAGTAAAAGAGAATGCAAACTGGTTTGTGTGCGTGTGTGTGTGTGTGTGTGTGTGTGTGTGTGTGTGTGTGTTTAGTCACAAGTTGCCAATGAGTGGTGCACAGGGCTTTGGTGTGAGCGAACAGTTCTGTATTCACTTCTGTTTAAACCGAAAACACCTTTCTATTATCTCATTTAGCAAACAGCGTTAGCGGCGTGGTGTTAGCGGTGTCACGGTGCGAGCCGTGTCCCTCGTCCATGCTGAGACTGACATAAAGTCAGGAAAAATCTCCGTCACATGGCTAATGGGGGAAATAGAGCAGAGATTTCTAAAAGATGTTCTTATAACACCGCTAATCCGGGTGCATTACGACGTCACTCGTTTTCTCACTCTCTCTCTCTCTGTCTCTCTCTCACACATGGTTATGGCCTACTTCTACTGTGCTGATAGAGGGAAGAGAAAGAAGAGACAAACATTATGATGTGAGGCAGAGGGGCTACAGACAAAGCGTTATTACCCCCCCCACACACACACTATTCTCCTCTTCTGCTCCTCCTCCCTCTTTTTTCCAACCCCTCTGTTCCCCTGATCCTGGCATCAGGCCCAGCTCTGGCACGCAGTGTTTAGCTGTGCGGCTAACGCCGGGCGCCTGAACCTGTTCACGGCTGCACGATTTGTGTACGCAGTGTAAACCGGAGCCGTGGACTCGGCCCATCTAACGCCTGGGAAACGGAGGACGGGCGAGCGATTGGTGTGTGTTTGGTGTGTGTTTGGCAGTGGTAGAACGCAGCGAAGGCCGGTGGCTGAATTAAAAAAAAAAAAACACACTCAGACGACCGTTTCGAACAATAAGAGCAGCACGGCTGACAGGACTACAAGTCCCAGAATGCAGTGGTGGTCCATAATGAGGGGGTTATTTAAGAGCTGCTCTCTGAATGAGGCCAGCGAGAGAGAGAGAGAGAGAGAGAGAGAGAGAGAGAGAGAGAGAAATGTCGACACAGACAAAGCCAGACAGCAAGAAAGTGACAGAGAGAGAAAGGGAGAGCAAGAGAGATGCAGGGACGAAAAAGAGAGAAAGACACTTTGAGAGACAGAGAGCAAGAAAGTGACAGAGAGAGACACAGAGACAAAAGAGAGACAGATGGAGAATAGAGAAATCGCTATAAGACAGAGCACAAGCGAGTGAAAGAGATACCGTGAGACAAAGAGAGAGAGAAAGAAATGTCGACACAGACAAAGCCAGACAGCAAGAAAGTGACAGAGAGAGAAAGGGAGAGCAAGAGAGAGATGCAGGGACGAAAAAAGAGAGAAAGACACTTTGAGAGACAGAGAGCAAGAAAGTGACAGAGAGAGACACAGAGACAAAAAGAGAGACAGATGGAGAATAAGAGAAATACGCTATAAGACAGAGCACAAGCGAGTGAAAGAGATACCGTGAGACAAAGAGAGAGAGAGAAAAAGAGAGAGAGAAGGGCATAGAGACAAAAATGTCTGGACAAAGACACGATGAGACAGAAAGCAAAAGCATAATAGACAGAGACACAGGGACAAAGAGAGATGGACAGAAAAGAAAGCTAAGAAAGCTGCTGTGAGAAACAGCGAGCAAGAGAGTAATAAAAGAGACCCAGAGACAAAATGAGAGACGGATGGAGGATGAAAGAAAGACCGAGCGCAAGGGAGACGAAGAGAGAGATAGACAGAGAGATGGAGAAAGACAGTAAGTGTTAGAGTGAGAGAGACAGAAAAAGAGATGTAGAGAAATCACTAAAAAGAGTGAGACAGATAGAAATAAAAGGGACAAAAGAAGAAAAATACAGAGCCAAAGAGAGACCAGAGGAGAGCAACAGATTGAGACAGAGAGAGAGAGAGAGAGAGAGAGAGATGTAAAATAAACAGCAAAATGTCAACATGTAGCTTCTTTATTTCTCTTATTCTTCAAACTATTCTGCATTTCTGAACAAAAATTATGAACTCATTACTTCTGTCCTTCCTGGTGCAGGACGTCCACTCCTCCAACTTCACCACATCTCATCGCGATCTTTCAAACGCAGGATTATTCATCACATTTCCTGAACCTTGTGTTTGACGTCATATCGCGTTGTTAGAATACAGAAAGTTTATTGCCGCTCGATGTGTTTGGAAACCGGCGAACGCGGACTGTAACGAGCATCTGGACATGACGGATCGACGAGACCCGAAATCTGCCCGCTCGCGGCCTCCGAAAGAACGGGAGCGCGAGAGGCGGACGTGGTTACACGTGACGGACAGATTCAGATGCAACTCTTCCACTCATAGAGAGAGAGAAACAGAAAGAGCGAGAAACTCATGAAGCGCCTCCGAGTCGTGCTAGTCCATCAATTATAAGCGGCTGATTGAGATTTAATTCAAAGCTGGAGTTTAATTGCTAATATCAGTGCGTAATTAAGCAGATAAATCACCGAGATCTTATTGCATTATAGATTAAAATTGCATAAAACCTGCAAATTGTATATGTCAGCTAAATCAGCGTCCTTAATTGGCAGGTTCGGCTTCGTGTGGGGAAAAAAAAAAAGAAAGGACAAGAAAAGAAAAGAAAAACAAGCAGGAATAAACAGAACTGAACCTCAGTTTTAGAGTGAGAATTATTCTTTTTTTTGTATTGCTTTACCGGTGTGACCATGACCATGTGACTAGAGATCAGCTGACCCATCTTGGCCAATGGGGAAGGAGAAGGAGAAGAAAAATCAGGATCTCTCAATTAAATATGGCCAAGTTCTTGTGAGACGGTAAGAGGGGAATGGATGTAGAGGATAAAATGAAAGAGGAAAAGGGAGAAGTGAACAGTGTGTATGTGTGTGTGTGTGTGTGTGTGTGTGTGTGTGAGTGAGTGTGTGTGTGTGTGTGTGTGTGTGTGTGTGCAGTCAGTGAGTGGTATGCCGGTCGTCTGTGCGAGGCACCGGTGAAAATTGAAATATTTCTCGGCGTGTGTCACAGGCATGGCGAGCGGTAATTATGACAGATCTGATTAAGCGGGCGAGGCAGGGGCCGGCTCGGGGCTGCAGGTGCGACCTTGCGCATTCCTGCGTGTGTAAATAAAATTAATTACGAGCGCGGGGGTGCGCGGGCGCATGACATCGCCATGCACGGAGAGTCACGCCGAGGAGTGGGGGGGTGAAGGGGTGGAGAGGTGGAGGTGGTAAGGATGGGTGGGGGGGGCCTAATGGAATATTTTCCTGGAGTCTAATAATACAGTTGGTATTGACTTGGGGTAATTAGGGGGATCATTAAAGCTGCTTTTCCTGGCGTATTTGCCTGCCTGATCAGATTAGGAGGAATGGGCCTCGGAGTAAGGCCTGTGTGGTCTGACATGGGAGACGCGAGGACGAGCTCGAAAAACCGAGCAGGAACGAGCAACCGAGGAAAAAGCCGGAGGAACCGTTCGAGATTATCGGGATTCTGACTTTCTCCGATTTTCCTACATGCGCCGTTGAATGATTTGATGTGTTCCGAGAATCCGTGCTGTCCGAACTCTTCAAAACAAAATAACGGATATGCACGGAGGAAAAATTGATCGACGGATGGAAACCGAACATTGATACAAGAGCAGGGCGAGAAAAAGAGAAAGTGTAGAACATAGAAAGAAAGGGATGCGAGGTAAAAGAAAAAAAAACCTAAAAGAAAATACTCCTGCAATAAAAGAATGAAGGAAAGAGTAGAAGAAAAGAAGGAAAAAAAAAGCTCGGTTGTGAGGCGAGGCTTTGCCTTTTTGGGCCATAATTCAGCCCTAAATCAATTATTCAGACATCTGGGGCCTCCAGTTCAAGAAAATTGCGTCTTTAATAATAGAGGGAACCGCAGCCGTTTCCCAGGCAACCTAATAACCAGGCAGCCAGATAAATAAATAAATCAATTAATAAAGAGGCGCGGGCGCGCTCCCCCTCTCCGTTCCCATCTGCCTGCTTCTGCTTCCCTCCATCCCCCACGGGAAGAGGATGAATTCATAATGGTAAACAAACCACTTCTCAAAAACGCAGCCGCCACACTATGCCAAATAATGAAAGAAATAATGCAGGGATATATATGTGTATACATATTACAAACACACACACACACACACACACACACTCGTTTCTCCCTATATATAAATGAATAATAACGCTTTCACAGACAGCAGGCGATGCAGATCTGAAAAAGTGTAGGAAAAGCTAAATGCAGGACTTGAGGAAGAGAAAGAGCTCGAGAAAGAAACTTGCAGTGAGATCGCATTCTGTTAGGCTCCGCCCACAGGAGGGGCAAATGAGGCACATGCAAAAAATTTTCAATTTGAGCTGATTTTTTTTCTTAAACATGACAAGAACTTTGAAGCTTGAAGTGGTCTCTGGTTTGGTGCTATTGGGATCTTTTGGGTTTCTTTGGTTTTGGTTTAATTCTATGTTCAACCCTATAGCAGAAGGTTCTCTGTTGAAACCATGTCAATTAAGAGCTAGCTTCTGTACCTGTGAGGAACCTCATGTGCAGGTACTGTTTTAAGTCAAGTTCGACCAATTGGTCTGGTGGATTTCTTGGTCAGTTTGCAAGAACACATTGATTACACTGAACAAAATATCATCCATAACTCTAAAAAAAAAATAATGCTAACTAAACAAATAAAGATCACACATCCAATAACAAAATCCTCCTGCACACATTTTCAGAGATGCTCCGCTGCAGGATGTTCCAGAGGTTCTTGTTCCAGAGGTTCCTTTTCCAGAAGTTCCTGTTCCAAAGTTTCTAGTTTCAGAGATTTATTTTTTAAAGGTTACTGTTCTCAAGGTTCCTTTTGCAAAGGTTTTCTCTCTCCAATGTTCCTGCTCTAGAGGTTCCTCTTCTAGACATTCCTGCTCTAAAGGTTATTATTCCAGAGGTTCCTTTCCCAACGGTTCCTGTTCTAGAGCTTCTTCTTCCAGCAATTTTTTTTTTAAGTTTTTGTTTTAGAGGTTCTTCTTCCATAGATCCCAGTTCTAAAGATTCTAGTTCCAGCGTTTCTTGTTTCCTTGTTTCCTTTCACAGAGGTTCCTGTTTTAGATGTTCTTTTCACCACACATTCCTGTTATTGAGGTTCCTTGTCTAGAGGTTCTTCTCCCATATTTATATTGACATTTACTGAAGTGTTCTGGAGGTTCTTGTCCTAGAGGGTCCTACACCTCAAGTCTCATCTCTTAACCAAAGGTTTGGTGCACAGAGAGATATAAAGAAGAGATTAAGGAGTTCAACATGAACATGATCTTGGAAAAACATCAAGATGTAACAAACTAGAGACAATATGGAAGATGAAGAGTCAAGAACTGCAAAACCAACTGACTGCACCAGAATTGATAGTCTGCTCCATGAAAAAGCCAGGACCCTGAGGATACCTGAGATGAGAAGACACCATCTGAAGCTCTGGGCTTTACATTATGCAATCGAGACCCATGCTGAACTGTGATCTCAGGTACATCTAACACTTTCACACATCCTCTATTTCTCTTTCCAGCCTACCGTTCTGTGCTCCTCTAGAAAGCGGTGAACCGGGCCCTTGGTGACAGATGGCATACCCTCCACTACCCCCAACACGCGCATGCACAAGAGCCCCACACCTGCCCCCCTGTACTGCAGCAACGCACCATATCCCTGACATTCTGTCTTATTAGAGTACTGCTAATTATCACTGCTTTTCCAGGAGAGGAACAGAAAAAGAGAGAAGGGTCATTCTGCGGGACCGGGACAAATATCTGACGTTGCTGGACATCTGAGACCAGAGAGCGATCTTCATTCTCCCACTGGAACACTAAAAATCACTTCAGATATCTTGTTGCAGGCAAATAACTCATTGGGGCATAATGCTTCTGACACCGGAGACTTCCAATCATCTAACCTGAAAACATCACCAGATCAACATGTCCTACAGGTGCGTTACTATAGAAACGTCAATCAAACGCTTTTAAACAACCGGATTCCAGGACACGGCCGCACCGTGGTAAAACCGAAAGTAAAGCTAGTCACTGTGTGTAACAAGTAAAAAAAAAATATTTACTAGCAGCTACGCTTGCTGTACCCCACCCCTACCCCCATTTACACACACACACACACACACACACACACACACACACACACACACACACACACACACACACCGGTGAAAGCGAAGTTAGCCGTGCGCTAATCGGTAAGAGATTCGAGAGAAATGTGCAGCGGGAAACCGGGAGCGTGAAGTGGCGCCGAACAGAGGGGCTGCGTGGAGCCGAGCCCAAAGAGAGGGACAACATGGCACATGTTCAACACACCCATCCCCCAACACACACACACACACACACACACACACACACACACACACTCATGAAGTGTCAGCAACATGGACATGAATATACAACGTTTCCCTGTTAAGCCCCAAAATGCACACAAAGAGACACAGCGATTTCGTTTTTATTACACATTATTGATTATTTATTTACTTATTCCTTTGTTTATTTGTTTATAGTTTGCTAATGAAATTCTAAGGGAACTTTAGCATAGCACCTTGCCCCTTTTTTCTCCTACAACGTTTCTTTTTCCTTCAGAATTTGCAGTGAAACAAATCCCGAGGAGGAACTCAAACTCATGAAATTTGGATGAGGAAATGTATTTTTCAAGGATCGAGTTCACGCAAACACGAGCGCAAAGTTCAACGTTTTCACACACTCACAACAGTGTTTAGCTTTTCATGAGTTTGTAGGAACCCAACTGCTAACTCCTGAGCTAAACAGAGACCCTGCAGACCTTTCACCAGTAATAAAGATCAGGAAATACCCCCCTTGCTCCGCAAAACCCCCTCTACCCCAATTTTACACACAAACGCAAGCTGCTCTGAACCACCATCAGTTCCACCAAAGATAGTTCCCGCTGGCTGGACGTTAGCCTGTTAGCCTTATGCTGAACTAAACAGAGACAGGGGCAATGAGGGAGAGGAAGCAAAGGATGGAGGGATGGAAGGAAAGCAGGGTGGAGGGAAGTAGGAAAGGAAGAGAGAAGGGGGTGGACCAGCTGCCCAGGGAGCGCACATTACGAGATGGAGCTGGAGATAAGTGCTCTCCCCGGCCCCTTTTTCAGCTGCGTAATTAGCACAGTTCTTATCTGCCGCTTAATTCACATTCACACCAGCCATGAATGGGGAGCGCAGGCGCATGCGGGGGGGTGGGGTGGGATGGGGTGGATAGATGTGAAGAGCCCACACACACACACACACACACACACACACACACACACACACACACACACATACAGTACATATACACCTAATCCTACCTAGACACATACTGAGGAGAGTCATGTATGAACACTCACAGGCATCACAGGCAGACACGTGTACACAAACACACACACACACACACACACACACACACACACAAAGCCACATACATATGCCAGGACACGCAAACACACATATATACAGTACTTATAAACATAGTTTCACATATGCCAGCATACACACACACACACACACACACACACACACACACACACACACACAGGAACATATTCTGTACTTAAAGACTTAGTCCCACATACACCAGTACACACACACACACACACACACACACACACACACACACACACACACTTAACCAAACATGTACAGTATATCTACACATTATTCTACATAGACACACAAAACAGAGATTCGCTTGCACACAAAACAACTGATCAAAAGGGTAAATATTTAAACCCTTATGGAGTTATCAAAAAAGGACCAATTACGTGTGGTGTGAGGGGGCGGAGTTACCTCTGATTATGTTTAAGATCTTTTATACCGTGGTATAATTTGCCATTGATTAGATTTTTTTCAAAGAACATGTTGCACTTTTTATTCATTTATAGTTACATCCATAAAACAAGTTAGTTATCACATGCGTTTGTTCGCTCGTCACTTAAACACTGTTAAATCACGCCACTTCGACATCCGTCTATTATTAGGCTTTGAATCCGTTGCGCGTTCGCCGTACGAATTCCTCTGAATTAGCCATTACTATGGAAACAGTAACGTATCACGAGCACTGCGCTCTTTTAAACCTGTAAGTTTTGCCCTCGGTACCAAAGTGTCAGAGGAAATTCATCAACGGCTTCTGGCCAATCAGAATCGAGAACCCAGAAGCCCCATGTATTCAAGAATAACTCCATCTCTGCCAGCTCCCATAATTCCAAGCAAGAGGTTCTCTTGGGTTTCGGGTTTTCTCGCTCTGCGCCGCCCCTCCCATCGCTTCTCCGCTTTGAACTCGTTGGAACAAAAACAGTGGTTTGTGCATCAAACCGTAATTTGGTAAAAGAAAAGTATCTAACACCGTGATCAGCTCAATCAGCAAAAAAAAAAAAAGAAAAAAAACCCTCGATTTTTCTAGATAATTTAGGGCTTTTCAGTCGTTTTTTTTCTTCCCTTTTTTCACCATCAAACGCAATCCTGCTAAATCTGCGACTGCGCACGCAGATATTCCAAACCTTTAATAACGGGGCTCGGGCTGCCGTTTCTTTAATTAGTTTTAATAGAGAGAATCAAGAGGTAATTTGGTGCACACAAGCCTGTATTCAGCTGTTAGCGTGTTCTCGGGGTGAGATAATGGCGTAGGGCTTAGCGCAGACGGGACAATATAAACACGTTTGTTTAACGTTGAAACATCGTCTGCTGTTTGGAGAGGCCGCAATAAAAGCCTGTGTCATTACGGCCGTAAATTACCAGGCTGCGTTTTGGTGGCGAGCGCCGTTCGAGCGTGTTCCACTCTTTTATCTGGCTTTCAGAAGAGACGCTCATTCCACCTCTTTGAAGTCGCGAGCCGCGGTCGAGATTTTTTTTTGTCCGTGGAAATGAGATGTTTCGAGTTCGTCGACACTCAGGGGTCACTGGTAGCTTACATGACAGTAACCTTGTTACCTTTTATTAGCAATCTTTCAGCCTTGTCAACAAATGTATCCGTGTTCCCCGTTTTTTTAGAGTTAGTTATTAGCCGTTCATGCTAGCAGAACTACTAGAGTGTGAAAAGTATTGAAGAAATTCCACCAACCAGCATTCAGCGTTAATGCTAATACCTGCTAACACCATGTTCCAAAAAAAAAAAAACATGGCTATTGCTCCATTTGGATTTACTTTGCTTGTAAAAACTACCAATGTTCCTGATTTATTAGCGTAATATCAGGTCACTAGTGAAGTCTCTTGACTACCGCTTATTATATTCCATACCTGGCTCTTGGAAGCGGCGACCTTGGCGAACATGGCCTGCGACACCTTGGCCCTCTTCATCTCCTGCTGGATCTCGTAGATGGACGAGCTGATGTTGAGGATGGAGGTCTCCTGCTTGCCGTTCCATTCGGATGCCAGCGGCAGGGGCTTCACCTGGGCAGGGAGCCGAGATGCCTTTTCAGTCGGGTATAAAGAGGGCGAAGTTTCAGTTACGTTTCCCACAATTATACACACAGCAATCATTTAGTGATCGCTATTAATATAGTAGATTGTAGTAGATTGTAGACTGTCTAACGGATCAAGCAATGGCAAAAAATACTGTCTTCTGGTTTAATAGACAGGAATGATTTAGTAGTTGTAAAAAAAAAAAAAAGAAAGAAAAGAAAAGAAAAAGCAAACCGCCAAACAAATTCTGGATTACTATTTCCTCAGTTTTCAAGTCAATGAAGAAAATGAAATGAGAAACATAAAATTGCTTGTCGTTTTTTTTTTTTTTTTTTTTACGCAATTTATTATTATTAACGTTTGTGATCAACATTTGAACAGTTTACGTTTTTAAAACAATTTTCAATAAAATGCCTGCTTGCTTAAATTATAGCAAATAATTTTTTTATATTTAATAAAAATATAATTATATACATCAATTTTATGCAATACACTTTTTATTATACTTAATTAAGTAATCAATTAAATTGGCACAAATTAAATTGATTAAATCAAATGAAATAAATGGAAAATTTTAATTAAATAGTTTGCATTTGTTAGACCCCATTTGGGTAATACAGATGTGTATGTTAATTGTGTGTGTGTGTGTTACAGTTAATATTTAATTTTCTAAAGATATAATCTACTTAACTCTTGTGCTTATTTCACCAAACTTTAACAAATGTCTTTATTACTTCTATCCTTCATTCATTCACTTCCTCCCTCGATATGTGAAATTGTCAGGATTTTTTCCTTTTAAGAGAAATTCTTGAAGTTATATATATAACGCTAAAGAATCCATAGCGCTAGCATTAGCTGCTTACCAGGAAGTAGCTAGCGCAAAACAAATCTTATTTCCAGTACGCATTGAGTAGCCACAATGACACTGCCCTAACTTTAGTTTCTATTTTATACCCCTGGCATTGTTGTGTATGTTTTTAAATTAATAATAATAATGATAATAATAATAAGTTCGCCACTTAATAGGTTCCAGAGGAAACAGATTTTAACGCAGATGTTTTACACTCACTGTAAAAAGGATTGCAACCGAAAGCCCTGTAAGGAAAATATGTGTACCGTTACACCTATCTATCTATCTATCTATCTATCTATCTATCTATCTATCTATCTATCTATCTATCTATCTATCTATATATATATATATATATATATATATATATATATATATATATATATGTTTTGTCCTTGTTTGGAATTTCCTGCAAAATATTTTACGTACGCTATTTTTTAATTTTAAATTATAGGCATAATCATGCAGGTCAGTCTGCATTTCTGTACACAAAAACATTAAACTTGGATTGAAAGGTCATGAGTTCAAATCCCAGCGCCATGGGCTTATGGACGTCTCCCAAATAGGGTTGCCGAAAATACCAGGAATGATCAAGACTGAAAACTTTCCATGGGAATTAATGTCAATAAATGGAATATATATATTATAACAGGGAACTTAAATATAATATAACACTAAATAAAATAACACTGTATAATTTTGGTTAAAACAACCAGATTTGATGTCATTTCAGTTGAATTTCTACCTGCACATTCATCAATCACATGCACACAGCACACTTACTGCAGGGCCACTGAGGCCACGCCCCCTACATGAACTGTGCATTCCTCAATAACACACATCAATTCATCAATCCTGTACACAAAATACTGTCAAATAATGACCATTTTGACGTGTATTTGTAAATTACCAAAATATTACATAAATTTATGTTTGAAACAGCCAACCTATACTAACAATTACATTTAAGGAAAAAATTATATATTTTTTAATCTGTATCTGTTTGTATGCATGTCGGCTTATGACCTAACAAAAAGTTTATAGAAATTTCTCATAATTTCTAATAAATTCCCATAGATTCCCGCAATTCCCATAAATTAATATCAATAAATATTATATTATATGGAAAGACTACTCACAGGAGAGATCCCAACCGGAATCCTGGGGTTCCAGTCTTCAGGTCTGATGTTGTTACATTCTTCTCTTCTGGGCTGCACACACACACACACACACACACACACACACACACACACACACACACACACACACGCATTTAAATGTGTTTAACTTCTCCGGACCGTGCGACTTTAATCAAAACTAATCTAATATTCCCGACACTCTACATTTAAAATGAAGAGCCACCCTTCCTGATTAATCGGCTTAATGTCTCTTTAGAGGACGAGGACGCTGCTGAACATTATCGCCACTCCTATCCGTTTCTGTTTTATTTTTTTTTAATACGTTCAGAATGCGTTTAAACACTTCGAGTTTAAACCGTGTGTCTCGATCGTACGTCATTGCTCGAGGCAGAAATTGTACGTATTTTGAACGTGAATTTTTGGGTTGTGCTCAAACACCCGTTCTTTTGAATGAAATAGTTTGTCTATTGCGTGTGTTTTAGTCGAGTCGAGTCGATAATGTGAGTCGGCATGTGCCGTACAATGGGTAGGCTCTTGGCACGGCAAACCTCAACAGCCGGAGAGATAACTGGTCGCACATCAGGCAATATGTTTTGAGACGTATGAAGCGCGAATGGCATAAAACACATGGGTGTACGCCTGTGTGTGTATATATATGTGTGTGTGCATGTGTGTGTGTGTATGCCATGCTGTTTTTCATTTTGTCTGTTTTTTTTTTAAATGCATTCCTCACATTTTCAAATTTCTTAAAGATTTTAAGATTTCAACGTGACTAATCAAAACGCTTTGAAGAATGTCTAGAAGAACTGTGTGGAAGTCGGCTTGCATGCCTGATGAACCAAATAAACAAGAGTAACGGCTGAACTAACCGAGTCGGAGTAGCAGCTGATTCTGGGATCTGAACTGGAAAGCAGCATCTGGTTCACTCCTACACTCTGGTTTGAGCACAAAATACACACACACACACACACACACACACATACAAACACACTTGAGCGATCATCAATGGCGTTCCAGGCTCTGCTACTTTGCAAATCTCAGTGTGAATGAGCAAAAAGGGGTGGGGTGGTATGGGGTGTTTTTCCCTGAATTAAAAAGCATGGCTTTGGGTCCACTCAAGTGCACTCAGAGAAGGTAGTGTGTAAGCGAGGAAGCTATGGAGTGTTTCACGTGTATGCGGTATTCGTAAAAAGCTAGCTAGCTATTTGTTTTTTCTTGTCCCGTGTTTCTGTAAACACGAACGAACGAGAACCTTGTGGGTATATTCAGATTACATTCTCGAGTACAAATTTAGTTTCTGACCCACAAATTCAGAATTCAGACAAAAGAAATGCCGCCCTACAAGAGGTGGATTACGAGCTCATATATATTACCTGACACTGCTGCAGTGGCTGAGCTGCATTACGGGAAATTTCCACTATTTATTCATTTATTTTGTTTTTTTTCAAAGATTAGACCTGCTGAGCTTTGAACATGCCTTGATTCATTCACAAGCAATTTCTTTGGGGTTCAGTGGTTAAGCCTCTGGGTTAGTGATCAAAATTTTGGGTGTTTAAGCTGCAGTATCGCCAAGCTGCCACTGTTGGGCCCTTGAGCATGGCTCTTAACCAATTTGTGCTCCAGGGATGCTGTATCATGTCTGACCCCAGCTTCCTAACATCGCTGGGATAGCTCAGTGGTTAGGGCTCTGGGTTACTGATCAAAAAGTTGGGGGTTCAAGCCCCGGTATCGGGTTTAAGGGCCCTCGAATGAGGCAATAAACACCCTGTGTTTCAGGGGCGCTGTATCGTGGCTGACCCTGCGCCCTGACCCCAGCTTCCTAACATCGCTGCAATATGCGAAGAAATTATTTCCCTTTGGGCTCAATAAAGTATTCTAAAATACGATAAAACTAAAATATGCAAAGAATGAATGTGACTGTGCTGTAATGTTTGGAAAAGCCTCTCTTTCGACCCTAGCGCAAAATTTGTTAGGGGGGTGGGTTTCGTTTGGGTTGGTGTAGAAGTACCAAACCACTAAATAAACTACTATAGGAAGGATTCGACTTATAAAGCATTCAGGGACGTTAGACAAATTAGTGGTAAAAATTGTTTACGTTATCTGTTACCTAAGTATTGTTTTGTAAGGGGAATTTCGGACAACCCATGCTGAGTGTGCACAGCAATGACGACTGAAATGAATGTGAGGGACATAAACAGACTGGAATATAATGATAAATCAGCAGGTAATCTCAGTTCTACATAAATATGAACGAGTCTCTTACCTGGACAGGGCGTGATGGCGGAGTGCTAATAAGCGGGGCAGGACCCATGGAGGACGCCGCCGTTAAACTCCTCTCTCTCTCCTCCTGATAAATGCGGTCTCTCTCGGCCTCGGGAAGCTGCAGGAAGTTCTGCATGGCCCTCAGGTTCACCAGCAGGGACTGAGACGCCGTTTTTGGATCTTCCTCTTTCCTCAAAATCTCCGATAATAATCCCTGAGACCAAAACAGTGACACGGGCCTGTCATCGGCACGAACAAGCAGAATTTGCCACCGACAATTAGCTGCAACGAAGATATAATTCAATACGGTTGTTATGGAGGCTGCTGTGCTTTTTTCGATTCCCTACTATTTTCCGGAAGCTTCATTAGAATGGCTCCAGAAGAACGTATGATAAATATTATATAAAGTCAAGAAATCTCTTCTGGAGTAGAATAATAGCACAGGCTGCTAATTTGCGTAAAAAATAACATAACTCTTGTGTTCATGCTGCACGCATTCCGGAAGATTCTTATCACTTTCACACGACTTCAAAGCCACACGGAAGCTGTAATGCACCTTCCCAGAGCCATGCAGAACATCTTTCTGACATTATCTGCACTGCAAGATGAGGGAGGAAAATCGCTGATTGGGTGTGGGCTCCCAATGCATTGCTGGAGAGCCAGGTTGGAGGTGGGTATATCATTAATGTTTTACTTATAGACAGGTCAAAGGACCTCATGAAGACCTGCCTATACGGTGTCTGACATTGCAGTTACAAACACTCTCTGCTCCATCTTTTGCTCCATCTTCTCAGCGCATAGTTTGGTCGCTTTAGCCGTAAACACTAACAAGCAAACTCAACAAAATGCATTATTTTTAACCAATTATTTAAAAAAATGCATTCTTTAGACAAACAGTCCCCGATTTACGATGGAGATGCGTTCCGATGACCGCATCGTAAAATGAAAATATCGAGACATGGACTAGACTTGCCAGGAGTCTTAAAGAATGGTGATCAGTATGTGGTACAATGCTGTAATTTGTTAATAATTAACAAATTAAAATATATAATTTAGCAAAACAGAGCAATTTACACTACAATCATATATAAGTGGAGGGCAAAGCTGGAGGCGCTCTGTTTTAGTGTTTCGTGACGCCGATAAAAAGTAGAGGGAAAAAGCTAAAATTGGGCTTTAAAACAATAAAAAACCCAGAAAAAAAAATACGCGCTCTAACGCCGTGACAACTAAACTTTGTTTACGTTCCATCCTGGCAACGTTCGAACGTATCGTACCGCATACAGCATGTGCTGCTACGTTTGCCTTGCCGCGTAAAAAGTACATTTTTGTCGTCATCCTAAGATCAAAAATTCTAATTCGAACCGTCGTAACTCGGAGAACATCTGAACATATAATATCCTCTTAAACACGAGAATATATCCAGCAATCGTCCCTGAACCTCTGCAGTCAGATAATGGGTTAATACAAGTCCTTCAGGTCCTGGCATGCTAATCTGTCTGATTTGTCTAATTCCATCCCCATTCTCCGTGACAACAGTCGAGCCTTGTCTGTTTATTCCAACAAACAACCAGCATGGAGCTTCCATCTCCGAGAGCATTCCACCGTTTGTTACCAGAGAAGAGTGATTAGCGTAAATGTGGCCTGCTTGTAGTGACACGCATCAGGCAAACATGTCATAGCTGATGTATGGCGCGTTGCTGCTAAGGAATGATTCAGCATTCTGACTGTCAACAAAACAGTTTTCACGGTCAACAACGGCAACCTGGAATGAACGTGCTCGATGCGCCTGTTACGCCTGTACGTGAGGCTTTTCTTCTCCGTATCAAGCTGAGGTCAAACGCAGACACTCTGACTGCACAAATGGCGTATATATTTGCAGGTATGTGAACGGACAGGAATATCCAGAGTGCAAATCTGATAAAAAAAAAAAAAAAAAAAGATTTAGCAAATCCGATAAAACCATGTGACTCATCTGTAAGCAAATTTTCCGTTCACATTGAACCACATCTAAGTTTAAGTTTACGAGGATGAGGGGGAAAAAAAACCCCAAAAACATAATTGTCATGATTAATCACCTGTGACAAAATCTTGTGGGGAAAAAACTTAATGAGGAACAAATAATGAGTCATCGGTTATCCAGATAATTCAGCCAAAATGGATTCTAGCCAGCTAAGTAGTGAGAAAAATCAGCTGGGTTCTTCGCCCGGCTAGGTAAATCCCTCCAGGTCCATTAGCTAATACTTCCTTATTCTTTGGCATTTGGGGAAAAAGTGAATATCTAAAGTCTCTTAAACGTATAAAGCTTAGATAGGAAAGAGGTTTTGGCTTGCAGTCCTAGCAAACAGTATAACAAGGAGTCAAAATAGTTTAACTGTAGACTAAATAAATCTTGACCTTTCGGATAAACAAACGACAACTTTTTTTTTTTTTACCGCTAACCTCTATTCCCTGACTTACGATAGAGATGCGTTCTGATGACCCCATAGTAACTTGAGAATTTTGTACGTCGAGACGCGGCCTGGCCTACCCAGGAGTTTTAAAGAATGGCGATCAGTATGGGGTAGTGCACTGTTAATAATTTAACAAATGACAATATATAATTTAGCACAACAGAGCAATTTACAGTACCGTAACGGATAAACTTTACCGTATATATAAATGTGGTGGCGGGCACGTAGATGAGCGCCGGTTCGCCAGTGGAGGACGGAGGAGGACCGATAAGGAGGGAGGAGGACCGATAGGAGGAGAGAGAAACATTGGGCTTTGAAACACCAAAAACACAGAAAAAAATACAAACTTGATCACCAAGACAACTGAACTCTGTCGACCTCTGACGAGAGTCCCAACATATCGTACTGCATATACGCAACTACGTTTGCCTGCCGCACGAAACTATTTTAACAATTTTGTCGTATTGCTATCGTCATCGTTAGAACGAAAAGTCGAACCATCGTAACTCGGGGACTCCCTGTGCTTAGAAATCCTGAACTCATCGTGATGCTGTGCTTCTAAACAGTTTCATAATCCTAGCCGATATCGTACCTGAGTCCTGTTGAATGCGACTCGAGCGAACACGGCCTGCGAGATCCCGGCTCTCTTCAGCTCGTCCCTCACCCACTGGTAGATCTCGGAAGAGACTTCTGTATTGGAGGACACCTGCGTATCCAGGGGCTTGCTGAGGGCCCGGCTGACCGGCGGATGGTTCAGGTACTGCTGGTTTAGGGACTGTTGCGCGAGCAGCCGGTTCACTGCGTACTGCTGGTTCAGTATCTGCGCCATGACGATCTGTTGGTTGACCAGCTGAGGGCTGATTGGGCTGGACACCAGGCCAGGATGGAGACCGGGTAGCTGGGCACGGCCTGGGGCCTGGCCGCTGTGAGCCAGGGGCACTGGGGACGGGGGCTGCTCGGCCGTGCTGCCTGGAATGGGCTGCTGACTGAAGCTCAGGTGGTTGGTGCTGGGCGGAGAAAGCTCTGACAGGCCGTCCATTTCGGCTACAAGAAAGACACAGAGAGAGGGACGAGCGAGGTGCATTAATGCTAATCGTTCAATCTGTAGTAGGTTATAAGATCAGCATCCCGTATATTCTCTAAGTAGCTCATTTGTGTAGGAATAGTAGCATCCAGTGAGCCAGGAACTTACAACCACTGTAAGGGTAACGATGATAAGAAACAAAGTTAGTCAGGCGCTAAGCAGAAGGTGACGTGAATAAAAGTGACAACGGGGCATCAGAATTTCAACCTCTAACTAACAAAGCCATCAAATATGTATATGTTCCTCCATGGAACGCTGAAACCATGAGAATCATCAAAAAAAAAAAGCGCTCATGACAGCAAGATTTCAGCTTCCCAAATTAGTTTATAACGTCCATGACACCGATCATGTGAGCAAAAACAACAGGCCTCACATGTGTACAGGCCATGGAGCAGAGTCCCTGAATCGGCCTTTATGCTGTTAACATGGTCGTTCTGGATTTTCGAAAAGCGCGAGCTGGCCGTGGTGAGATTTTCGGGATAAATATAGCCGAAGGAGGGGCTCGGAGTCGCCCGAGTCTCACAGACGAGCCCTCGGCGCTCGGGCTAGCCCCAACACGACCACTGAGAATAAGGCATCTATTTAATGCTGTTGATGGTATTTACTATTATAAATATCTCAGCCCTTTTTAATTGACGTGCGCAGAGCCCGCAAAACAACGGGCTGGAAAATCCGAAAATGAAAAGGTCTGTTGTGAGCAAAGAGATTTAAGGCGGGAGGCCCAAGGCGTCACGGCTCCTGCAGACGTTTTCGTTTAAAGGGATTTGCTTAAATCAGGAGAAATTAAAGACACCTACGTATATAAATACACGTATATACATATTATATACATGTATAACGAAAAATATTTGGGGGGTGGGGTTGTGAGGGGCACATTATGGCAACCCGTGAGCATTTCGGTGTGAGATAAACCCCCGATTAGGAGCATGGAATCGCTCCAGATACCTATACAATAAGCACAGGAACACAAGCGTGTCGTTAGTGACAGCGAACACAAAGCAAACTGCTGCTGTTCCTTTTAGTATGGGTGGGAAAAAAATAAGTGTGGGGGCTCAATAATAATCAAAGCGTTCTCATAATCCCCCTCATTCCGGCAGGCTGATGTTACGGTACGCCTTTTGCTTTGCGTTTTTTTTTTTATAATCGTTCTAAAAGTGCCGAGGGCAAACGCACACACACACATATATATATATATATATATACACACACACACATACACACACACAAAACATGACACATAAATATATACAAATTGTATCGAAATGTTTGAAGGCCGTGCCGAAGCAGACACAGAACGGGAATTCCTTCTGTGGAATCTGGCGCTGAGTGAGTTGGGATTAGCAGTACAATAGTGGAGGGAATGTGGGGGAGAGAGAGAGAGAGAGAGAGAGAGAGATAGAGGGAGAGAGAAGAAGAGAGGAAGAGAGGAAGGGAGGGGGGTGGGCCCTGAGGGAGGCCCAAGAGAACAGCAGGACTCCATCTCACTTCATTGCTACTCAGTCGGACAGCTTTCTCACACACACACACACACACACACACACACACACACACACACACACACACACACACACACACCTCCCCCACACTCCACGCAACCTTAAAGAGACCCGGGCTCGCACTGTTCTCATCTAAACCAAATCTCGTAAACAACTCTGTGACCCCACACGCTAGTTTTAAGCCCTCGTTGCTAATTGTGGCACCCCGGGTTAAACGTCTCGCGTGCCTCCCGCGCATCATTATCCCTCCATGAGACAGAAAACTCCTCCTGGAGATCGCCGACGATGATTGAGTTGTAAGGGGAGTGGCCTTCTGGGTCACGTGACCTACCTAATGTGGTGGCACGTGGGCTGTCGTGGAGGACGCACGTCCCCAGGTAGCCCTCCAGCTGGGAGGGTTGGCGCACGACTGCGCATGTCGTCACACACACACACAAATACAAACACACAGGTGTGGAGAGAGATACAGAGTGTTAGTGGGTCGACACAGGCACGGGTGCCTGGGGGTGGGTGGGGTAAGTGTGTGTGCCTGTGTGTGTGTGTGTGTGTGTGTTTGGGGTGGGGGTGGGGGGATTTGAGATTACATCATGGCCTGGCAGGAGATTAAATATGGCAGTGTGTCTCACCTCAAAGGGTGGGGAGTTTTTTTGGGTGTGGAATAAACGATAAGGAGCACATCCCAACTTACACACACTTAAAATAAGACTCTTCAGAACAAGTTTTTTTAGTTCTGATTTTTTTTTTATTGTATATATTGAAGCTTAGCAATAAAATATTGCAGTGTCCCGGCATAATGATATATACATATATATAATTTTAAATATTTTATATTTATATATATATATTTTTTTTATTAAAGCAAAAAAAAAAAAAGGTTAATTAATGTAATTAACTACTTATCTAATTTATTTATTTAAATATGTAAATACAATTAAATAATTTTTTTTATAAAATAGATCAAATAGATAAAATAGAAGAACATTTTAATTACAGCTGGTTTTCTTTTTTTACAAAAAATATCCTTTTTTTCAATCTTTTCTTCTTTCTTTTCTATTCATGAAATAAAAAGGTATTAAATATTGTTCTTGTTTTGTCGGCATTATTAGAGTTGAGCAAAGTATGTTTTATAACACTATTTAATACGTACATTTTATTGTACAATGACAGAAACCAGATAATTTTATGTTCAATTTTTAATTATAAATTAATTATAAATAATGTTCAAACTTTCTTTTTTTCCCCCTTTTTAGTACTATTTAAAGTTTTTCCACATTTTTTTATTATTAAAATTAGCCAATTCATATAAAAAGATTTAAAGAATTTCTTCTGATACACAATTAATATGGAGAAAAATAGTATGATATTGTATTTTCCATACATACATACATACATACATACATACATAAATACAAACATACAAACATACATACATACATACATACATGCACTATAAATATTCTGACAATATACCAAGTATTAAAAATATCCTTCTTTCTCAGAGTATTGTCAGAGTGGTCATTGACCATTGCAGGACTGACTTATAATAACTATCTGTACATTGTGTAGTCCTAGTGTTCCCTGTAGAAAAGTTTAAACCCGGACTATTTGCTATAATCAATCTACACTCAAACGTCTTTAATTATTTACAGTCTTATGCATCTGGCATCGTAGCCGCGCTAAACCCTTTGCCACTACTGTCAATTCAGATTAATGCCAAAATATTCATTAGAACAGAGTGTTACAGTATCATGCTCTCTCCCTCTGTTACTGTCTCAGACATGTCCAAATAATGGAATATTTTTCTGAGGTAAAAATGTATTAATATACTACAAAAACGTAAAGTGAGCTGTAAAGGTGCTGTGCTGAATAATAATAATCTGAATAACATATATATATATATATATATATATATATTTTTTTTTTATATATACACACACACACACACACACACACACACACACACCCACTGCTTTCAATACTACTACTACTAATAATTTTGATTATAACTAATACTGTATAACACACTGTAAATAATAATATTATAACAGAATAATATATATAATTAAATAATCTACAATATGATAATCATAATTAGTGCTACTGCTCATGCTACTACTACTACTACTACTAATAATAATAATAATAAGTATAATAATTTGTACCCAGAGCTCTCAATCTAACCTGTTTATTTATACATTTTTACATTTTCATTTGTTTAATTCTTTAATTATTTACATTGCACTCAAACTATAGTATTTCATCCTTCTATAGTACATCCTTCTTTTTCCCAAACATAATTAAGAGATTATAACATATATAAATGTAACCAGGAAAGAAATTCAAATTTGTGTAAATGAAAAAACTTCATTTGGATGTTAAAAAAAAAAAGGACGAAAAACGACATGAGTGGCATGTGTAATGAGGCCGAGTGGCACGGGGAGAAGACACGGCGCTGTGGCCGTTCGGCTTACCCATCATATCTTTTGTCTTCTTGAAATGTTTATACCAGCGTCCAAATTCCTGACACTTCGCCGCAGACACGTTTGCATAGTAAGTGCTGTTCACGATGGAGGATATCATGCTCTGCAGAAACAGAAAGAGAGAGAAAGTGGGGGAGAGAAAGAAGGGGGTGTGTGGACATGGTGTTAAGTTTCTGTTTGGTTAAAAGTAGAACACCTTCTCGTGTTAAACATGGCACTGTATAATACACGTGAAATGGGTTTTTTGTCGGGGACTGATATAAGAAACGCTCAGTATTTGAAATCCATATATGAAGTGTTTTTTAAGAGAGAAAAATGCAAAGGACAATTACTTATAGTTGTCCATGAATCAAGTTTGTTCATGTTCTCACTTATGCTCTAGCAGCTATAAAAGCCCTGTCTCTCACAAGTCTTGTTTTTTCCTTATCCTGAAGTTCCTAAAGCTGAAAAACTGGGAAAAAAGTATGTAAAAAGGAATGAAAAAGACCGTCCTGACACCGGAGACTCCTTCAACAAGAACCAAAGAAACAATAGGGTATTAGAACAAGCGCATTAATATAACTGCTGCTACGCAAAGACCAAGGAGACCAATCAGAATCAAGGATTTGCCAGCACTGTGATAAACACAATTGTTTAACGTGTCTCTGGACGTAGGAACATGAAATTTTCCCTTCAGTTGAACAAACCTGTTCCAGCATAACGATGTTGACAAAAGCATGAAAAAGTGCTTTACATAGATTGGAGTGGAAGATCTCCAGCTATAGAGCGCCAAACCTACTGAACCCTATCAAATCTCCAAAATCTTGTGGAACATCTTCCCAGAGGAATGAAGGTTATTATAACAGCAAATGAAAACAAATTATGGAATGGGATGTTTAAAAAAAGCACATGGACAGTTTTGACGAATGTTTGTCCATTTACTGTATACTGTGTTTCAAGACCTGACGTTCATAATTCATGGAATTTCTTCACAGAGGTTAACAGGCAGCCTGCCAGGTAAGATGAGCTTCAGTATGCGAGATAAAAAAAAAAGAAATGAAAAAAAAAAAAGAACACGGCAGCCTTGTATACAGGAAGATTTACTATCCAGATAGCTGAACAGATGACGCTTTGGGGATTTCTCGCCTGCGCTAATGCGAGTGGCACCGGCGGGCTGCTTTTAAAGAAGAAGCCGGCGTCAGTGCAAGAGGCCACACAGCTCGATCTTCTCCTCTCTGTGTTCCTTTTCATTCGGACGCATTCCTTACAAATTTCGGTTTCATTAAGCCTCAACACTTAACACCTTAATGGCCCCGGGCTTGGTCCCACACGCAGCTCGGAGAACGTGGCCTGATTGTTATAAATATTCAAAGGAGGAAAACCATCTGTTTTGAAATTACAGGTCTCACAGCTTTATCATTTTCATTGAATACAAGCGCCCGGGGACGGTCACGCCTCCGCGTTCGCAGACGATCGACTTGAGCCGATTTGTTTTTATTTCTTTATTTTGGAATGCGCCAAGAAGGTCTCGGGGTGCGGGGGTGGGGCGGTAGATGGCAATCGCACGTTTTTGGAATCCGAAAAGATTGTGGATGTACTGTGTGGTAGAAGACGAGAGCACCAGCGGGGCAGGATGGTGGGGTGGCAGCTCGTTGAGGACGTTCCGAGGCCGCTGTGTGTGTGTGTGCCTGGGAAGGACGATTAACCTTTATTGCGAGTGTGGGCACAGCTGGGGAAATGACGAGAACAAGAGAAAAAGGTGGAGTCAAAAACGAAAAGAAAAAACTTATCAGATGTTCTTCTGTTGAAATGGAATTCACATTTCTGCAGCAGGACCATCGCGCCGATGACGGACGCTGATAACGGACCGGAAGAAGGGGGTTGGGCCACAATGAAGATTTATGTCTCGGCTGATTGAAAAAGGTGCAAATAATTACGCAAAAAATGCGTGGAATCGTTCATTCCGCTGACAGCCGGGCCTGTTGTGTGGGCCGCTGTGACGCATCCATCTCTCCCCTCCCTCACAGCCCTCTGCTTTTGACACAGATGTTAGAATAAATGCTGTTCATTAATCACGCCTCTTGTGCGCTTTACAGCACGTGGCCTCAGCGTTTTATCATTCGCCGCCGCGGGAGAAAAAGAAACGACTCGACGTTTGGGTCGAGACCGACCTTTCGTCCGCAGGTAAACGGGAAGGGGCCGAGGCCCTTTAAATGATAAGCATCTTTAGGCGTTATCAGCAAGGCCAGGAAGTCTCGCAAGGGCTCTATCATGCTCAGTGATCTGCCTGGAACGAAAATGTGTCGCGTCCTGCTCTGCCGCTTTCTGCCATCGCCGGTTTCTCTTTCTCTCTTGCTGCTGTTTCCTTTCTGTCATTGTGTGTGAGGCCTCGTTTCTTTCTCTTTTTCCCACCACGTCTTAATTACAGTTTCTTTCACACCAATAGCAGTGGGGTTACAACACTTGTAACGCCGACGCCAGTCTTGCTTACGCACCGGTCGTGTTGAAGGGTCCGGGCTGACCCGAAGGGGGGGGACGTTCGTCTCGCATCTCCTCGTCTACCAAACAACCTGAACACTCAATACGTTCTTGAGCTTTCCCTTTCCTTCTGTAAGGCATTCAGAGGCCAGACACACCACACACACAAGAAAGAAAAAAATGCTGCTGGGGGAATAAATCGAAACGCTCGACAACACGGTGGACAAAAGCCCTCTTTTTAAGCCTGCTGCTCCCCCCGGCTCCAGCGCCAGTTAATTCTCCCGATACTCTGTTTGTTAACCTTCCTCGTTGTGCGCGAGGATTAATGTCCTGAATATCAAGGACAAGTTAATCCTATAAAAGTTGCCAATCATGTGCCATAAATATGCTGAGCTCTGCAGCCGCGCTGGGAGTTTAGCATCCAAGATTCTCTTCGAGTCGCTCTGGAGGTTGCAAGCTCAAATCTCGCCCACCAAAAAGGTGCTTTTGGGATGTGTGACGGGGGGATTTTAATCTCATCCTAGTCATCGTTTCTAACGTTTTAGGAAAAGACTTGTGTAAAACTCGGGTATGAGAACCGGAAACCTTTACCCGTACCAGCATTCGAATACCAGGCTTTCTGCAGACTTCACCTTCAAGTCATATTTAAGACAGTTTAAGACTTTAAGACCATTAACGATGAAATTTAAGACTTATATCACAACAATGTAAACACACACAAATACGTTGTTAACAACTGGCCTTAACCGAGCCCTACATAAATTTTTTTCAAGCCGAGCACGTTGTGCGTTATCTTTTTTATACTGCTTTTTGTCTTTTTTTTTGTTTCATAGTAAAATATTGCCGTTAAAGAGCAATATTAAATCAAATTTGAATATAATTCGAGTCACTTTTTTCGCTTTCGATTGGAGTTTAAAGTCGAATGATCTAAACTAGCATGGTAGCTATCCTACATAAACGTCCGTAATATCTTTCATGAGGTTTTTGGGTAAAATATATGATTAAAAATCAATACTGAGTCAGTATTAAATCTAATGAGTCGCTTTATTCGATTTCAATTATAACAAAGTCGTACGTGAAAGAAATTACGTAATCGCTCGTAATATCGTTCGTACTGTTTCATAGTAAAAACTTCCAATAAAGATCATTATATGATCAGAGTCACTTTATATATGATCTAAACTAGCATGCTAGCTATCTAACCGTTCCTAATATCTTTCATAGTTAGCTACGCCACTGAAATCTGATTCTGTTGGAGATAAAACGTCTATATTACGAATATACATTGTGAATATAGACAGTGAACGAGAAAACGTGTCAACGTGACCTTGTGTTTACTGTACAGTAACATCACCTATTCAGAGCGCTCGAATGAGTCTATCTCGGTACATCAGGTTTATTTCAGCGGTGCAGCTCTGTGTTTTTCTGAACGAGCTGCGACGGTTAGATTTACTGTTCGCTAAAGCGCCTGCTGCTATCTAATCCATCTGCACGTTTTTTATTAGATATGTTTAATGTGTATGTGCTCACCAGGACAAATCCCTGACAACCAAACCCAAAAGCATTTTTTTTCATTTTTGTAAATTCATTTTTCTTAATTATTAGCTCTGTGAGGTGTAGGGGTCTAGCTCGGGCTTTGATATGAAACACTTGGCAACCTCGAGAAGAACACTTCAGAACAGGCGACGATATAGAAGAAAAGAGAAATCGGGATTTGATGCAGTACCACAGCAAGCTCTGAGAGCATGAGCATGAGTGTGTGTGTGTGTGTGTGTGTGTGTGTGTGTATCCTGGCTGCATGCAGGCTGTAATTCATGATAAAGTGTCAGTCGCTCAGAGTCGGAGGAAATGAGCGACGTGGGGCTTCGACGTTCTTTTAAGATTATCTTTGAAAACCGGACATCGTCGACAACCCCCACCACACACACACACACACACACACACACACACACACACACACTTCCAGGTGAGTGAATTGCTCTCTCGTGCGTTAGCTGATAAAAACTGCTCTCTCTCGCTTATAAAACATTTCAACAGCGGCACACTTGCTGGAGAAAAAGGAGGAATAGAGGGCAAATGTTTTACTTACTGAAATTGAAAAAAGACAAGTGGGACCCCTTTGCCCCAAATGCATAACAAAGATTCCTTCTGTCCGGCTATTGTTTTTGTCCAAACAATAACTTACATTCATCATCACTATAACTGGCCCAGAAGCGAGAAAAAAGGTGGGGGCTGTTTGGGGTGTGGATGAGGGTTGGATGATGAGGACGTGCTCATTACCACAACTAAAAGATGAAATTCTCGCTTCTGATTGGTTGGGAGGTGTTAAGTTACTTTTACTGTATGGTAGTCGCATCATCTGGGGCGATTCGTAACGCACTCATATATGTTATATGGACAAAAGTATTGGTACACAGAACAATTGTATAGGATGTATTCGGATGCTGTAGAATCAGATTTTCCCTTCACCTTGAACTAGAAGACCCAAACCTGTTCCAGCATGACAATGTGCACAAAGCCAGCTAAATGAAAAGATGCTTAGAATGGAAGATCTCCTGCTATGGAGCTCTAAACTTTGACTGCACCGCAGGCTTTCTTACCTCACCTGCATCAGTACCTGACTTTACTCACACCCATGTATCTGCATAAGCACAAACCTCCACAAAATCTATTGGAACAGCTTCTCAGAAAAGTGGAGATTATAATAAAACTGAATGGGGACTCGATGTGGAATTGGCTGTTCAAAAACGACACAGGTGTCCACAGACTTTTCTCCATATATATCATAATTATATAGTGCAGGAGTCTTCGGTGTGGGCGCAGTGTTGCTCTGTAACAACAGGATCGTTAAAGGAACGAGTGCTCAAGCGCAAACTCGCTTGTTACAGACGTCCTGCGGTATTTATCGTAACTCTAAATGGATAAAAAAAGACTGATTTGAAAAAAAAATCAGGTTGCAATTCCTTACTTGATTTAGCCCGAGTGGGCACTTCTGTTCATTTTAATTCTTGAACAATTTACATGTTGTTTAAACTGTTAGGCATTTTTGCTGAGAGTCAACATTAAAGGGACGGTCCGTGTTTCTAACCCTGTTCTAATCCCATCAAAAAAACAAACAAAAAGAAAATATATTCTCGGCTGTAGATTTAAATAGTTTATATTAGCTCTGCCCCCAGCTAAAACGCAGCTTTAAAATACACATTTTGTGGGCGTGGAAAGATTTAAAAAGGGGCGGAGTCCATGTTGGGGTTTTCCGATGTCACATTGACGCCAATGTTAGTGCAAGTCGCCAAACGGTTGCAACTCGGTGTAAATGCAAACTTTAGGGGTGCGGTCTGTCAATGTTCAAAATGTTTCTAGACATGTAATCATATTATTATTATAAAACATCTTTAAAAAAAAACCCTACAAATAAGGAGCGAGAGATCGAAGACAGGTAAATAGTATATAAAGATGTAACTAGTTAAAGTTTCAGGGCTAAACTTGGCTCCGCCCCCAAACCAAACCGCTGCTTCCAAACGATCCCTGAAACAAAGACCGCCGAATGGAAAGTTGCACCTCCACGGATGGACATGAAAACGTTTCGCCGAACGGACGTCACGTGAACGTTTGATAACCGGTTTTACGTGCTGGAAACCAGGATGTCGATAGATTTTCAAACCGAAAGCAAACCCACCGGGCTGGAAAGGAGACGGCGCAAGGTTTTCCGGTACCTGTGATAAGGGGCATTCTTTAGCCAGAGAGCTCTGGTTCATGTCTTTGAGTAACTCCTTGAGGGCGTTTCGCACCGTCGAGTGAGTCCACTGCTCGGGAGGCAAGTCTTCCAGTTTAGGACAACTGCATGGAGGGACAGATGGAGGTAGAGAGAGGAAGAGAGAGAGTGATTCAGGGTGGCTGAAGGAAACAAAGAGAGTCATAAAGAGAGACAGAGAGTGAGAGAAAGAGAGAGAGAGAGAGAGAGAAAAAGATAATGGGAGAGGGAGAGAGAAAGAGAGAGAGAGAGTGAGAGAGAGAGGGAACAGGCCTTGCTGCAAGCGCCCCTCTAAGACAGACAGATTTCATTTGGCGCATCAAGCAGATGCATCTGGAGATTGCTGTCTCCCTCTTTCTCTCCCTCTCTCTCTCTCTCTCTCTCCTGATTGTTCTGATTAGTTAATTACTTTATACAACACATCTGCTGTATTGATGCATGAATTATACATCAGCTGCATGTGGCGACTAATATTTCACGTTACTTCTACCTTTGCGGCTCGCTGTGCCTGCTCGACACATCCAGACCACATTCAGCTGCGGAATCAGAAAAAAACTAAATATATATATATTTGAAGTACGATATAAAACAAACTGGCGAATCCTGTGTACAAAAAACAAAACAACGTGTGCTACGTGCATATGGTTAATAAAAACGAGCCTCTCTGCCAGGGATGATTGGCGACGTCGCAGCTGTGCTATATGCATCTTTTATAAAGCCGATTGAATGGGATTGAAAACAATATTACGCCGGAGTGCGGCATGAAGGACGCCGCCGATCTACGTCAAAAAAAAAAAAAACGGAGCCTTTCATTACAGCCTCGGTACGCTAGCGCGCCGCTAAAGGCGAGCTTTCTATGGGCTTCTTTATATATTGCTGCTGCGGATGTAAATATACTTACAAACACAAACATACACACAAACACACACACAAACACGCACTAAAGTGGAATAGCAGCAGGAGGACCTTAACGTGCTGAGCAGCCGCAGACCCTCTGGGGAGGAGGACGAGATAGTGGGGGCGAGAGAGGGGGGAAAAGAGAGAGAGAGAGGGAATGGAAGAGAGCGATAGACGAATGTGTATAGTTTTGAGCTAGCATGCTATGAATAAACGCAACCTTCTGTGTCCTAGTCAACAACCGACAGTAGAAAGAGAGACCGAGAGAGTGAGAGACAAAGACGGAGAGGCGGATTGAGAAAGTAAACGGCTCGTTTAAAAAAATGAAAATAAAAATAAAAACGCGGCTAAGGGATAAAAGCGCTAGATGCTAAATTCTGAGGCGCACCTGTGCAGCTGGATTTTTAGCGTGATGACGTGGTAGACGTCCTGAAGCATGTCGGCTACGGTGGCGTCGGGGGCGTCGGTCACGTACGACAGGGGGACGGGGTTCCATTTGCCCACCTGGATCATACCTGAATACATGCATAAATACACCCTGTTACAAAACTGTACACACACACACACACACACACACACACACACGCATATATATAGAGCATGTGATACTACATAACTGCAATTTAATAATTAAATCAGTTTAGCTGCAAATCAAGATTGTTCTAGAAAATCCAGGTAGCTACAAACGGCTAGTGAATAGCTAATGGTAGCTAGGCTAGTCAACAATACGATTGTGTACGCTAAGCTTTCACACGGACTAGAAGGATATTCGAGGTAGCGACTGTATTTAATGAACGGACGTGACCTAATGAAGGAATGAAGAGCGAGATAGAACCGGCGTTCTCTCGATCACTGAATTGCGACAAACAATCGCCGATTGCCGTGGAAACAAAATGTCCATGGCGGGAAATCGGAGCTGATCCAGTTCCTCATCCGGACAAAGGTCCAGGGGGGTCTGGACATCTCAGCATGGTTTGGTCTTAAAAGTATATGTATTTGTACAGCTTTGCATCTGACAGCATTATTGAGGAACTTGGATCGGATTAAACTCCGCCCCTGGACTATTTTTTTTTCATTTTAGATCAAAGGCTAGCTAGCTATGCATGATCGTTTAGAATGTTGCGAAGCTCACATGACGTGATCACTAGGTTTCTGCAGGTTTTACATAGTCAAATTTCAAGACTATTTATGACCAGTAACCCACACAAATACATTGTTAGCAACTGGCCTTAACTAAACCCCAAATTCAAGCTGAGTATCGCTAAACTTGCACTGGCAAGTTGGCTGTGGTACAATCCAAAAGATTTATGCCAATTACAGAAAGCTGATTGGCTGCTGCATGTTGGTCTCATTTGTAGTCGTAATACAGCGATTTATATTTGGACCGACGAAAGAAAAAAAAAACGCCACCAAGGAAATGAACAAACAACATTCTAAAGTACATTCTAAGATCTAGAAGTTAAGAATTTAAGACTTTTTGAGGCCTAAAATTTGGATTTTTAAGGTTGCGTTTTTTTTTGGAAACCCTGAATCAGTTTGTAATCAGAAATTCGATTTTCCTCTCTATGTTGAGGGAGAGCATGATAGAGTTTTAAAAGTCTACAACTTCCCTTGTGGTTGACGAACATGCAAAAGCAAAATTTAAGGGCAAAAAATGACAAATAAAATGTCCTTTTCCATCAAAAAACAAATTGAAAATTGATCATACAATTTTTGCAGCAGAAGTTTCTGAACCATCTGCTCACTACATTTGATCCATCGGTATGTTGCTGAAATTAAGACATCCTGTATCCATGGTTATAAGGAAAGCTAGCAGGTTGAAACCCGAGTCTGAGACGTAAAGTGATGTGATGTGATGTGATGTATGATGATTTGAGGTGAGGTGATGTGACGTGTGGTACCTTTAGCCTGCGCTGCGGAGCTGTGAGAGTACCCCAGCGAGAGCAGCGCCATCTCGATCAGCTGGTTAAAGAGCATGTCCTTTCTGACCAGCACGAATTCGGCGTGCTCTTCCCTGCTGTCGAAGTCGATCGGGTTCTCGTAGTGCTCGACGACGCAGAACACGGGAAGCATGTTTCCTAGGAACCAAATCACACGCCACATCAAAGAACGTCGTCCACTCTGAGCTTCCTGATATATATAACATTTAAAGAATACACCATTTTGGGGAAATGATAACGTTTGCATTGGTCCAAAGTTACAGTCAACACTCTTTTAATATCTGCATTCCTTTCCACCAATCAGAATCCTGCTCTTCTATGGTATTAATAATAACAATAATAATAATATTAAACATCCCAAACGTATTAACAGTATAATACTAAGCGACGCCAAAATAAACCGTTTTCCTGTACATCATAAATTCCCGACTTCCCATAATGCTTTGCAGCACCTTTCTGCATATCCTACAGCCTGAAGGCTTACTAGTCTGTGTAAACAACCCTGTGCTATTAAGGAGAAAAAAGAATAAGAAAAAAAAAAGGCGAATCCCTGTCCAAAGCCGTCATGTGTTCGGGTTTTACTCGGCAAATATCACTTAATGCCAGCCAGCTGAAACACTCCTCCGCTGAAATTTGAAGGAACTTGGGCTAATATTAAAGCAGCATATCATAATAAAGTTCCGTAAAGCCTGAAGCCTGACCCTCCCCGAGGATGCTAACGTCCTCTGGCAAACAATCAACGACCCGGTTAGCGCACCGATCCCCGGAGCAATGTGCTGAAGGGGGCATTTTAACAGATAAAGATCTAACAATAAAGAATGCTGTGTCGGTCCGTTTCGGGATCAATCCGGAGCTTTGTTTTTCCGGCCGCCGCATTACGGGCCGCGCTAAATATTATTGGCAAGGGGGAGGAGGAACAATGCCTGGAACGACGACAAAGTTCGGGCGAACTCTTGTCCAACGTATTTTCTAAATGAAAACGCGGACCTGAAAGTCTCGGTTACGTCTGTGAAGACTTTGCTGAGGGAAATAGCACGGGGATGCTGAGGGATCAAATCTGATTGGTCAGCAGCTCCGATCAAGCCACGTTTTTGTCTTGTTCACGTCGAGAGTTCGAATTGAGCGACTTTTGATTTGGTACTTGTTCTCTTTTGGATCCATGCAAATTTTCAATAGATCGGGTTGGACGGGATAAAACCTGTGCCGTTCACTTCTTGGGGTCTTGCGGTAAAGGATTCTGACCATGCAAATTAGACGTGGTGTGAACTTGAAGACGGGAGAAATTTCCTGACGTTTTCTGAAATGTTAGCAACTGTTGCCTTGCGCTTCGGGAATTATTTTTTGTCGAGCGGTGAGATCGCAGGTTGTAATAGAGCCGTGGTAATAAACGGAAGAAATCACAGTTATTATAAATGCGGTCACACGTGGCCACGTACCTCTCTTGTGCGAGGTCTTGAGCAGGTGCGGAGAAGGTTTAAAGGCCACTCCGGATAGTTTGGCGCCGGTGCTGCCCAGGCGCGAGCGCCCCTGAGGGCTGCCGTTCTGTTCCAGCCTTGCTATCTTAGCCGGGGGGCCCTTGTCGTTCAAACCGCCCACCAGTTCGAGCCGCTCGCAGTTCTCCTTCCCCAGGCACGACTCGCTGAGATGGTCCATCATGACTCAGCTCCACTGCTCACGGTCACCTGTGGACAGAAGGGAACGTCAAGGCTGGATCGTTGCCGAGGGGGTCGACTCGATTAGCTCTTACACAGGGCTATACGCGCTCGGGAAGGGGTTCTGCAAGCGGTAATCTTCTGTAAAAGGTTTTTTTTAGATGCAAAATGTGTATCGAGCAATGTTTTTTATAATAGTTACTTCAATATGGAAAAGAAATGCCAAAGGTCACATACTACAGAGAGAAACCTTGATGTCACAGAACCACTGAGAAGCTTTAATGAGAACATCACACACACATTCGTTATTCCCAAAAAATTCAAACCTAATCCCAGATGCTTTTATATCACGTGTTATCGTGTATAAATGATAATGATGATCTCTGCAAAGTTCCACTGCTCACTACAATGAGCTTCGTCACTGGTTCCTTCGCTGGTCCTAAGTAACACTGAATATTTCAAATGAAAAAAAAATGCATGGACATGGACAATCAGATCGAAGCAAGATCAAAATCCGATCTAAATGATGCTTTAATCGTGTTTTTATCTACAGTATTAAAGCAAGAAAAAAAAAAAAATCCTTATATAAGGCAGTTTGCAGTTAGAAGATTTGTGCGAACCAAAAAACTTAGGACAGGACGTCGTCTCTGATATATATATTATATAATGCATAAGAGCGTGCACGTGATAGCCTTACACACGTTTCTACAATATACCTTTATAAAAAATAATATGTCTAATTTGATTTAAAAATAGATGATACATCTGTGAGTGTATCCGTGAATACAGACCTACATGAACGGATCTCTGCAGCTACAAACAATTACACAATCGTTCCCTCGACACACACACACACACACACACACACACACTTTTCCTGAAGAAGAACTCTCTGATCCATGCTAACGTTTCGTGACTTCTCTGGTGCTTCTTGCTCTTCATCTTTTGGAGCATGTATTATGTATGACCATCCCATCCGTATCTGAATCCCATGCTGTGAGAGCAAACAAGCCAGGGTTTTCTTTCTTTCTGTCTTTCTTTCTTTTTTGTGCAAATGCATTCAGTTGTTGAGGACTCCACACCTCTGTGCTTCTCCAAGCACTGCGCAAAGCACCAGGAAGGAAACTAATATTACAGGATGGGTGATCGAGTGAGTACTCTTAGGACACATGAATGTCTTTACTGTCTCTCGTGCATTTGGTTTTTATAGACATTTTCAGAATGCAAAAAAAAAAAAAAAATTATGCACGAAGCCTCAACTTTTTTTTTTTTTTTTTTGCATTTCTTAAATAACCACAACACAGAATGTGGTTTTAATCAGAAATACGGACGTCTTCGAAGAAAGAAAACTCATTTTGCAATCATAAATAAAAAATATTACAATAATAATAAAGCAAGATCTATACACAAACATAGCCAAACATCAGGCATAACCCCCCTATACTGTATAAAAGCAATACATTCCAGTGAGTTCATGTGGAATAAGGTTCATCTACCGTGCATGACTGCATGAATAACCTACTTTAGGGTTTAAAAAAAACGTGCAAAAACCTGCACACTTGTGCAAATTGCATTAAAACACTGATGGCCTTCTGAGGTTTTGTTTTGAAGCATCCATGCATTTAATATCCAACATGATCATGCGTGCAATAATGCAAGATAATAAAGAAAAACTTGTTCTGAACTTTTCAGCACTAAGTTACATCATTTCTTTGCAGAAGTGCAAACACACACCTTTGAGTTGCGACTAAATTACAACATTAGATTTCAACGCAATGTTATTTTGTTATCTTTGCGCACACACACACACACACACACACACACACACACACACACACACACACACACACATATACAAACACACCTGGAAGTCAGAGTCACGTCCGAACTGAAAGGCTCATCAAGGGATCGAAGTTTGGGGAGTCCGTGCAAAACTTTACACCCTTCCCTTCCGTCGCTCGTGCCAACCCGACAATTAACGACTCGAGCGGCCGTGCGCGAGCGCGTTAACGTGGGGCAAGGAGGAGGAGGAGGAGGAGGAGGAGGACAGGGGTAAAAATAAATAAATAAATAAATAATAATAATAATAGCAAGAAATAAGAAAATGAGAAGGAAGGATGAGCGGGACAGGGCGATGCACGGGTTATGGTGATGGGTTGCTCGTTAACGCAAGATAGCGGAGCGGCGCGAGCTCTGTGCGACTGACGACTTTACGCGAGTTTGAGCGGCTCCTGGTGTCGGTGCAGTCCGGGCTGGTGGCGAAGGAGCGACCGAGAGAGCGACCGCGGCGCCGGGAAAGAGCGAGAAGGCGGAGGGAACGCGAAGGGCATGGCGACTCACGGATCCGCGAGCATGCTCGTAAACCGGGAGAGAGGAGAAGGAGCAGCAGCGGCGGCGGCGGCGGTGGTGGTGGTGGCGCGGAGAAAACGACGCGGAACAGCGGGCGGCGCTTCGCCTTTCCTCTCCTCTCTCTCGCTCTTCTCTCCTCTTGTCTTGTTTCTTCTTCTCCTCCTCTCTCTCTCTCTCTCTCTCTGCTCCAGTCCGGTTGCAAAGCGGCGGAAGCGGACAAAAAAACGGAGAGGCTTCTTCTTCTTTTTTTTTTTTTTTCATCCGACGTGCGTGCGTGCGTGTGTGCGCGTGTATATAGATATATGTTGGAGTGCGTGCGCGCGCGCGCGTGCGCTCGGTTACACTTGCGATTCACTTTCCGGCGTCGAATGAAGGCGCGCTACACACGCATGACAGCTTCTCTCTCTCTCTCTCTCTCTCTCTCTCTCTCTCCCGTTAAAACCCTGAGTTGCATTGACTCATCACTCCCCCATTCGCTCGGTGCTGCACGCGCTGCTCGCCGTCTTCCTCCTCGTGGCAGAAAGAACATAAACCAAACACTACCCCCCCAACCATAATAACCCACTCCCCTCCCCTCCCCTGCCCTGTCTGTCTGTCTCTCTCTCTCTCTCTCTCTCTCTCTCTCTCTCTGAAAACGGACCGGTTTGAGGCGGGATTTTCGCAGCGCTGTGGCCGGAGGTAAGGCTTTTTACACGGGCGACGATTTAAGGGGAAAAACCAAAAGTGCAAAATCCAAAACTATAATGATGGGAAAGATGGAATTTTTTTTTCCTTCCCTCGGCTTTCCACGGCCCCGGTCGATTAGGGCCGGCGGCGTGCACGCGCCAGATCCCGAACACCACCCCCCACACACACACACACACACACACACACACACACACACACACACACCGAACGTGCACACGCGCGCTCTCGAGTGATAATTGGCTGGACCGCATTCGGATAGGACGTGCACAAAGTGGTGAGAGAGAGAGAGAGAGAGAGAAAGGAGGGAAGAAATATAGAATTGAGAAAGAACGAAGAGAGAGAGAGAGAGAAAGAGAGAGTTTGGGTTTTTTCTTTCTTTCAGGTAAATATTAACTAATGAAGGAACAATAAATGCGCGGAATAAATAAATGAGGAATGCGCGTGCACAGCTGCTCAGGTTTTTTTTTATACCGACTGGAGCCCCTCACTTGCACACTGGCTCCCCCCCCCAACAAAAAAAAAAAAGAAAGAAAGAAACCCATAAGCTAATGACCGATTGATTGCAGCAGCTGATGATTTTAATTTCGGTGCAGCCGCTTGTGTGCTGTTTACTTTTCATTCATATAAGTTGTTGACCGTGGCACGAGCCTGTCAGGACTTTATCTGCAAATCCAAACAGATCATCAGAACCTTTTGCATGGGAACATTTCCTTATGCAAAAAAAAAAAAAAGATACAGAGATAAGCGCAGGAGAATATTTTTGAGATGACTGATAACATGAGATATACTTCAGCTGTAGGGTTGAGACCTTATTAATACTTAGGAATCATTGAAGGATACAAATATGCATACATTTCTTTTTCGTTAATATTATTTTCAGAATGCTTTCAGCCTAAGAAGAGCATACTGATATCTCAAGGCTGGATCTGGACGCCATTGCAAAGGACTTCAGGAAACATGGCACATCACACACACAAATTCTCCATCATGTTTTGTCTAATGCATTATGCATTATTAAGTGTGTTTTACATGTTTATAAAATGTAATATGTAATCCATCTATTTTCATTTATAATCGAAGGCATTTTCCAACCGGAAATGAGGATGCAAAACAGAGGAGCACACTCCATAAACCTCCTGCAAACTATAATACATTTACAAAACAATACAAAAACAATTATATATATATATATATATATATATATATATATATATATATATATATATATATATATATAAAAACTAACAAACAATTTTCCTAAGTTTTCTAACCCCCTATATACAAAGACTTTAATGTACACATTGCACATGATAATATACATCTTTAATATCTTTCTCTATATTTGTGCTCCATTAAAAAAATATATATTACATTCATTAATATCATCTCCATCAGAGTATGTTTGCTGCCTGGCTATTTGTGGAAAGTGTGTCAGAGTGTGTCGAGCGGCCGGAGTGATTCAGGCCTGTGATAAAAATCTTCTTCAATGTCTTCAAAAAAAAGAAAAAAAACCAGCAAAATCTAGCACTTCTAAGTTATTTGCAGCGCTAATACGCAACCTGGTGCAGCAGGAAACTTGTACGTTTGTATGCTACGCTGATATTCTGCAAAAGATGGTCAGTTTCTTATGAAATTGCAATCTGTAAACCGCAGCGCTGGTGTGAGGCGTGAAGCGCGATGCGATAAACGCCAGCGTGATGTAACAATTCCGAGCCCTGTTTCTCTCTCTCTCTCTCTCTCTCTCTCTCTCCTTCTTTCTCTCTCATGCGTGACCTTTTTGCAGCTGAAAATAAGAGGCCTTTCCGGCGCTGACAAATCTGCACGAAGCTCACGCTGGCTCTCTGGGGATGCCAGAGCTCTTGTAAAAGACCGCCGCGTGGGTGGTGTAGCTGAACTAGCTCTGAGTTTGTGTATGTGTGTGTGTGTGTGTGTGTAGCGACACCAACAACCCAACTAGGTGATAGTGTAAACAGTCAGAGCCAGTCAGGCTACCAGGCCACACTGAAAAAAACAGGCCCACAGGAACACAAGCACAGGACCATAATTAGCAGCAGCCAACCTTCTTCTAAATCCTCAAATTTCCCATTTTATTTATTTCTTTTTGTTCTAACTCTGCTCGACTTTATCCAGCTCCACTTCCCAGTTTGTCTCAGCATCCTCAAGCGTTTTACTTTTTTTCTTTCCTTCTTTCTCCAAGCTGTCGCTTTGATTTGCTTGGACAGTCACTCGATGCGGTAACTGGATGTAAAGTCTCTGTAACGCTCCTGGAATTGTGTGCATTAAGCAGATTTTCTAGACACTATGGTTTTTTTTTTTTTGCTTAATGCATAGGAGATCAATCATGTTCTTTAGTATTAAAGGATGATCTAATATTTGCTTTGCTATATGTCTGGATTTCTACCCAAAGCCTTGTTTGGGTGGATAGTGGATTGTGTGGCATTTCTTTTGCATCATTTTCCCCACTTTTTTTTCGTATGACACAGACATCAAAGCGGCCCTTGAGTCGAAATCCAACACAGCAATCAAAAATTAGGCAAAAAATCTATTTTTTTTGCAAAGCCTTCCTTCCATTTTTGACACATACTGCCAGACGTGTTGTGTATTCATATAGCAGTCTCTCTCTGTGTATTGTACTGCCTTTAGAAAGCCCATGAGGAGATGTTAAGGGAGACGGCGGCCATGTTTGAAATGCACCACGGAGGCTTTAGCGTCCATCGTGGCCGTCTGAGAGCGAGACACTGCCAAGAGGGGCTTCGCTCTGCCAACAGGTGCTGACACTGCCAAGCACTCTGGCACTATCACACGTAAACACACACACACACACACACACACACACACCAGCAGTGCCCTCTCTGACATCCGGAAGGGCACAGAGCTTCAGTGATGATTCGATCGCAGACGATTCTCATTCAACAGCGCTCGGTTATTTTTAAGCTTTTTCACGAAAAGCAGCGACTTCAAAGAAGCGTCTGATCAAAAACGACTTTTTTCTAGTAAAAATCGAACGCTTTTATGTCGTCCTTCGTTTTCTGCACCTGCTATTGTTTGATATCCTGCACTGACATCACGAGAAAGGAGCAGACTATTGAAAGAAAACGTAATCCTCAGTCAGTGTCCACCTAAAGTTTTGAAAGAAAAAAAAAAAAAAGCACAAAAGAATCACGGGGAACACTTTCTTTTCCGTTTCCAGATCTGCTTCTCTCACCAACGCGCTCCCGTTCGCAAGGTGGCGTGGGCGTTGTTTTGTCTTGGTGTTCGCCAGTTCTGCGACGGTAGCTGTGCATTAACGTGATTATTGAAGCTCGTTATAAATCAGGGCCAAGTGTATCTTGGCAGTTTGATAATGCAGCCAGCATGGGGTAGAGTCATCACTGCCCACTTCGCTCGCTCGGAGAGAGAGAGAGAGGGCTCGACGCACACGCCTGACGAAGGAATGCGATTTCTCCAAAAAACAAATACATAAATAAGCAAATAAAAAGCAGCTCATCACGCCGAAGGCATAAAAAAACACCCGAATGGCGATTTGTAACTGTGAAAATTCTAGCGTGTTCTGTTTTCCCGGCGTCGCTTGAATCGTCTAAACTAAATGCCACACAGACGATCGGGAAATCGACGCAAAATCTTTGGTACATTCCTAGAAGGAAGTGTATGTTAAAGCAGGGTGTTGATTTGCTGTTTTTCTACCTCAAACCTGCTGAGATGGAAAATTTCAAAAACGTCCTTTTCAACCTGAAGAAATGAGTCATTGAAACGCAAAATATGCACTAAATACAGTATGTGTGATGCAGTTGCTTCTCTCTCGCTCTCTTTCTCTTTCTCTGTCTGTCTCTCTCTTTTAGATCTTTCTTTTCAGACACATTCCCCGGTGAAGCCTGTGATGAGATGTGCACTGTAAAAAATCCCCCTGTGGCTTTTTAAGGCCTAAACATGTGCCAGTGTGTATGTGTTTGTAAGTGTGTGTGTGTGTGTGTGGTGAGTAGATTAAGGCAGAGCACTGTCCCGAGGTCTGGCCACAGAGGTGATGCCTCCATACCTAAACATCTGAATCACTCGGATGACACGATTTCCCCCATGTGAAGCTCTTACAGTAGGCTGTGTAAACCATTTCAAAGCCTTCAGAAGAAGCCGAGGAGAAATCGAAGAGAGCGAGAGAGCGAGGCTCTTTCTCTACCTTATTCCTCCTGCCTTTTTTTGATCAAATTATGGAGCGAATTATTCAGAGAACGATCTGCGCTATCGAGGCCCTCGGAAATGACTTTGGTGTCACTGCTGTGGTCCGCTATCACATGCTCACATCATTAGGCCTGTAATTTCTGCCTCGTGGATCGCGACACATCTACGATTAATAGAGGAGAAAGAGACTGGGCCTGTGTTTGTGTGTGTGTGTGTGTGTGTGTGTGTGTGCAAACTCAGAGTTCATCTTACAGGCCTCAGTGTTTTATCAACACTCTTTTGTCCCCCCCACTGATCAAAGAGACAACGATGTGAATTAGCCTCCATTACTAATCTGCATCTGTGCAAATCTGCCTTCGAGTGTGTGAGCGCGAGCATGTGTGTGTGTGTGTGTGTGTTGTGTATGTATGTCGAAAAGCGAATATTGTTCTAAATTGTTTCTTTGGGAGACGTGGGTGGGTATTAACAACCTGATCTTTTTTTTTTCTTTTCAGCGCGCACATCCGTCACTCCTTTTCTTTCTGTCGCTTCACCAGAACAAAGGATCTGAGAAAAACCTACACAGATAGGATAACGACAAGCATGCAAAACAAAACAAAACAAAACAAACAACGCACAACTGTACGCGCAAGCCTAAATTTAGGTTACGAGGAGTTGAGGGTTCTCGTCGAGCCCGAGCGTGTGCTCTAAATTCATTAGGGACGCTGCTGTGTGCCGCGATAACGTTGGCGTTCTGATTACGCACACTCGAGTCGGACCATGGCGAAATCGACATGACGCAGGGTTTTTTGTTTTTTTTGCTAACCCGGACCGAGATGGTTCTGTGTGAATAAAAAAAGGGGGATGCGGATTTTCAAGAGGTGCAAAAATAAACCACAGACTGGAGACAAGTTCTGGCAAAGGCGTAAAGTTGGGAATCGTACGCCTGGAAAAAAAAAAAGAAAACTGCACATGAAAACGCGCCTGGCTCTGTAATTGCCAGTTTTTTTTCCACTTTTTTTTTTTTGTTGCGTTTTTGACTCTGAGCCCAGGAATGCAGAAACAATCCCTATTAAGACACCATTCATTATTATCTCTCCTTTTCTCTCTCTCTCTCTCTCTCTCTCTCTCTCTCTCCCCAAACCTGTCATCATAACTGTCTGAACCGTTATTAAGTCTCATCTATATTAAGAAAATGTACGAGTGCAGTTTTGAGGACGGGGGGAAAAAGAAGAAGTCAGGGGGGGGAATAAATAAACAGCCACAACAGTCGAAAAAGAAAGAGACAGGCACCTTACTGGCGACAGACTAATAAACACATGCGCTTGGCAGCTAAACAGGTATTTACTGAGCTCCGACCGCAAGTATAATTTCACTCTTTGCTGAGCTGTTATTTCACTACAGCGTTCATTATGTTGGCCGTGAATAGTTTTACCGCACATGTCGCTGGAGCCTTTCGCCAGCTCCCAACGCTCCGACCGACCGGCATCGCCGTTGCTGAAATCCTGAGTTCTTTTTCATCCCTGACGAAGTGTTCGCCGCCTGTCATTTGTCCAATGACAAAGCAAGTGTGACGGGACAGAAATAATTCATCTTTGATTATGCTCCGAGGTGCTTTTGCAACCCGCTGAAGCGACGTGCAGGTTAATTGGTCTCAGAGGGTCGGGGTGGGGGGGGGGGGGTAAATGTTGTTCCTCTCTCTCGTTTTCTCACACACACACACACACACACACACACACACACACACACACACACAATAAATCTTTTTTACCTCTGTCTTTCTCTTCTCCTTTTTTTACACAAGCTGATCCTTCTCCAGGTCCCAGCTCTGAACAGGAATGTTCTAGCAAATAAAGTCAACCTTGTGCACACTGTCAGGATACACAGGACTTCCTGCAAATACTAGCAAGGCTTTGACATGCACTACTTTCACTTCACTTCAGAGTGACCTATATGTGCCCTATAAGCATGCGCACACACACACACACACACACACACACACACACACACACACACACACACTGGAGGGCAATACAACAATATAACAATCAAGACAAATCAAATGCTCAACAATGCACATGCCAATCGAGTCAGGACTCTTGTCCTAAGATGGACTTCAGTTTATCAGAGGGTGAACAGGAACTCTCATGGACGTTTAGGGTAAAGACTAGAATTTTCAAAACGCGTTATTTAAGGCTGAATATCCACTCGAACATACAGGGGGGGAATGTCAGCGTTTTGACGAGCGACTCGACGTGTCTATCTGCGTTCACACACGGCCGGCTGTCGCGGCACCAATTACGGCGTGGTTGTCAAAACGGGGGGTTAAGTTGTAGCGCTAAAAAGCTTTAACCTCGCAGATCGAGCCGAGCCACGCAGTTTCACATGAACAAACCGTAATAGAGAAGGGCTTGTAAGAGCAGTTGAGGGGAATTAACGTTCAGAATAAGAGGCTTTGATCTTAAACCCGCATTTACAAGAACTGGCAGTGAGAGTGACAGGAAAAGCTCTGTGGCTCTGTTCTGCGAAATAGTGACCAGATAAGCCACAATCATTACACAAGAGCGCTGTAGAAGAGAGAAAAATTAGTCTTCGGCGCAAACTTGAACTAAAAAAGAAAGGAAGACGTCTAGGCAGCGCAGTGAACTGAAGCGCCGTGATGAGGTCAAACTTAAATTGACTTCAGGGCAGATTAGAAATTGATCTGGGCTCTATACCAATACACATACACACATTTGTTGTGATAGAGAAAAGAAGCCTGGGAGAATCCCTCACATGATTATTGAAGCTTTTGTGGTCAAAGTTAGTGAATGAACTGGAAGAGACGTAAATAAAAAAAAAAAAAAAGAAGAAAAAAGTAGGTTTGACTTGTGAGAAGCGCAGAAAGAGGTCATTACAGTCATTTCCAGTCCGACATCACTATCATGAGATCTCTTTTCACACATCTCACAATCCATAATCAAGTGAAACCAAGATTTTTTCTTTCTTTTTTCCCCCTTCTTTGTTTTTAATTTTCTGTGTGCGTGTGTGTGTGTGTGTGTGTGTGTGTGTGTGTGTGTGTGTGTGTGTGTGTGTTTGAGATATTTTGGAAAAAGAAATATCACATGGTTTTGATAGCTGAGCATTATTAAATCTAATTCGGAGTGAATAAAGAGCTTGTTAACAAGCAGGACGGTGCATCAGGATGCTGACTGTCCCAAAAGTGCTTCAGGTTTGAGAGACAAAAATAGTCTGCTGTCTCTGTGCTGGGCTCAAGCTTCTAAAAATTACAAGATGTTCACCTTATTAAAAAAGAAATAAAAGAATGTGAACTGTACACACACACACACACACACACCTATATATATATATATATATATATATATATATATATATATATATATATATATATATAATAAATCAGACTTGTGTCATAACTGCGTTATAACCTATGAAAGTTTATGCGGTTTGTTTAACTTCCAGCCTATTAATATTGACCAGGCAAAAGTTTGAACATCTGTGCAAATCTGTGCAGATTTCTAGGTTGGAATATATAAATAAATAAATAAATAAATATATATATATATATATATATATATATATATATATATATATATATATAAATTCATATCACTGCTTTATGAGTACTAATAGTAGCACTACCGCATCTCTCAGGCTTTGCGTAACCGTGTGCGCATAATAGTCTTTTCTTTTCTTTTTTTTGGAGCTCAGTGATGTTAGAAGGAAATGCAAACTGGTTCTGACAGAGTCCTCAATAATGCAGTAAGCCATATTTTATGAACCAGGTGGTGCAAAAAAAGGCGGTGGGAAAGAGAAGAAAAGAAAAATAAATAAAAAAAAGAACCCGGTACCTTAGTCAGCGATCCCCGTTGAGCCGCGCGTTTCCCATCCAAAGTTGAGGAAGATCTCGAGCACTTGGTGAGAGACCTGGAGAGATCCGGAGTCGCAGGAGGTTCTGAGGTTGTGAGGGACACACTCGGACACACACTCACTCGTAGACACTAAGCGCAGAGAGACAGAGACAGAGAGATAGACGGAGAGAGAGAGAGAGAGAGAGAGGAAGAGTCGGGAGCGCACGGCGCGGAGAGAGCGCACGGCGAGGCCGGGATGGAGCTGTGAGGAGGAGAAGGAGGAGGACGGGCCGTGTGAGCAAAGAGAGAGAGAGAGATGGGGTGAGAGAGAGAGTGAGAGGAGGAGGAGGTGTTGGTGCTGGATGAGGGAGGCAGGTAAACGGTTCCGCCCCTCTTCGCCTCTCTGATGATTCGCCAGCCGAGTTTGGGGCTCGCACCCTCTCCCTCTCCCTCTCTCTCTCTCTCTCTCTCTCTCTCCCGGGCCGATCTTCTCTTCTCTTCTCTCCACTCGTCTGCTCCGTTTTTCTCTCCAGGGAAAAACCTGCAATCACACCTTTGCTTTTCCTTTTCTCCCTCTCCTCTCTCTTTTTTTTGCATCTTTACACACTTCACGTTTAAATGTCAGAAAAATAAAGCCGCAAAAAAAAAAAAAAAAAAATGTTTGCAACTGTCCCATATGGACACGAGAGAGAAAAAAAACGACATTTTTTTATTTTCACACGAATCACAGATGTGTTTCACGAGTTCACTTACTGAAGCAGGTAAATGTGATGTATGAATATAAAACACATTTTAATTCTTCTTGGGTATAGAGTAATAGGTGTGCAATATGAACTTTATACCTGAGAATAAAATGGAAATATAAAAAATAATGCAATTGAATTTTTCCGCATTTTATTTTTTTATTATAATTAATAATTGCATTGGCATTGTTGAGTTTTTTGCTAAATGCATGCATTGCATATTTTCTTCAAAACTAAAACCTTACTGGTGGAGTTTATTCTCTTATATAATTAGTAAAGAAATTGTTAGTTTTAAAAGCATATTCTAAAGAATTTTATATTTTTGGTGCCAAAAAAAAAAAAAATCTAAATATGTGCACCAGCTCCTACATTAGACTCTAAGCAAGAGTGTCTGATCTAAAGTGGTCTGATTCCGGTGTATTAGGATTAGAATTTGTTTGCTGCAGTGTTTGGTGAAGCTCCAACTCATAAGCGCGCCGGAGCTGCAGCAGGACTTTGAAACCACAATGTTCTGACTCTTAGGAGAATAAAGTACTGGAGAGAAATGCTTCTAATAATCCAGGCTGCACCTGAAGGATTTGAGATGAATGCATCTCAAAGCTTGAAATGATAAATGCGCAATGCAAAAAAAAAAAAAAAAAGTAATAATAAAAAAAAACTTAGAAAAAATTTAGTGTTGGATTGCAGGGGATTTTTATTATCCATTTGCATTTATTTCTACAGTGCATAATTTATTTGCATTCTCCAATTTACACATAAAACCCATTATTTTTCATGTCAAATTCTTGTCTTTCCTCTTGTATAGCATTTATTTGCATTGCGCATGGAACACTGGTATTTTCCTCCATCTCAAAAAAAAAAAAAAAAGCGGAACAAGCGCGTGCCGGTGTGATCTGTGAGAAATTCTGCCCTGCACAAACATTTCCTCTGTGCTAAATATTTCTCATTTTCCGCCATTATGCATCATGTTTTAATCTTTCTTAACCTCTCCATATTTCTTTTTTTCTCTTCTTTGATTCTCTTCGGATTAAACACTTGCATACAGATGCATGAACTTCATGGTGAAAAAAAAAAAGAGTGCAAAAATGATCAGATGTTCTTGAATAGAGAAAGCAAACCAACACTGCTGCACTTGTTGCTGATGAGGCGTGAATTAAAAGGAAAAATGAATTGTGCACACACACACACACACAAAAAAAAAAAAAACAACCCATGCATTGAGATGCATAGTGATTTCTTGAACATTATGTAGGAATGTGTGTGTGCTGTTTTGAGGCATTTACAGTAGGATGCGGTGGAAGATGTACCCCATAGGGTCTTTGCTGTTTTTTTTTTTTTTTACCATTTCCGGTTACTGTAACTAAAATTCGGGTTTTTTTTAAACCCATGCTTGGTTTGATGATGCGGAAACAAAGTGCAATAAAGATGAGAAACATGACCACCAGAAGTCGGCTATCTAGGTCACTCGAAATTGTTATTTTTTGTTTTTCTTTAATTGTTTTTTTTTTTTTTCTTCCATAGTGGAAATATTGCACGTTGTTAAATATACGTGATAAAGATCAGCTTTGACACGTTTCTGTTTTTTTTCATGTATGAGCTCGTTCTCATTAAAGCCTGACGGTGCGTGTCGTTAGCTGTTCTCGTCAGGTCGCAGTCGTTTCTCAGAACAAGTCGTGGTTTTGGGACTCCACAAAAGCCAGAAAGGTTTCATTCGGCGTGGGCTGTTTTCGCTTTTGGATGAATCACTGCGTCGCGTTAATTTCAGTTCGTGTATTAAGGGGTGAGGCGGTGTTCACGAGGAGGAGGAAGACGGTGATGAAGGAGGTAATGGAGAAGGTTTAGCACTCAGGTGCATGGGAGATGGCTGGGGTTTGGGTCATCATGCCTTTGGTTTGTAGGTGCGACTCCGATCGAGGCCACAAGAGGGCGCCGTGAGAGCATTAAGACCAGGGACCTCATAACATGGGGGCAGTTGAGTTAAGGGTGGGGGTGATTGTGGTGGTGTGGTTTTTTTTATACGTTTAAAATATCATTGGAGGTTAGTTTTCACACCATGCACAAATATGCAAAATAAATGTTATGTCATGTATTTGCCAAAAGCTAAAACTATTACAATGGATCAAGTTCCAGGGGCTCCAGTAATGATCTATAATCTATAATATCCTTATACATGTTTTCAATAACGAGTCAAATACTTACTGAGGGGTCTGTGGAAATTTCTTTTCAACAGCTAAAGGTCACTGACTGCAGAAAGTTTCCAAACCCCTGATTTACACCACAACTTTGCACATCACACATTTCTGTCTTAAACATCTCAGCATTCTCCTTACTCTTTCTCTTCACTGAGAGCTTCATCTCGAGCCGAACCCATATCCTGAACTTAAAAAAAGAAAGAAAAGAGAAAGGGATGATTCAGAGCTCTGGGAGTGTCATATAAAAAATTAAGTTTTATTTGTAAATTTGTCTCGGTTTGTTCAAAGACATCACACTTTCATGAAACGCACGGTTTGTTGTGCAGCAGACGTGAGGATGGAAATCTAGAAAGCATCCATGTTTGTATTTTTAAACACTGCAAATATTTCTCTGAATGCACACTTTGCTCAAACTGCAAAAATTACTCATTGTAGTCCACATGTTCCAGATGTTGAGCAGAGGTAAAAAAAAAAAAAAAAAGAAGAAAACAATCCTAAACAATGTTGAATTCACATTAAATTAAAGGGGATTTTAAATACCCCATAATAATAATAATAATAATAATATTTTAGTATAATTTTTTACAATTTCTTGTGAAAATTTAATAAAAACATCTGCACTGAGATCCTAAAAAACATAGAAGCCTGGAATTTTCTAAAAGCTCGCATTGCTCTAAAGGTTAATGTCAAGGTCACAAGCGTGCTTATCTTACATACGACTTTTTGATTTGTAATCCGAGTTGATCAAAATCCGACTGTCGTGTCTGGGTTTATTCTCATTTATATTCTCATTTATAGAAGTTATTCCTATAAAACATCTATTAGGAGGGTCGGTTGTAACGTAACCAGCAGGTTTGGTGGCATCTCACAAAAGGGGTGTGTTTGTATAAATTAATTAAAATATTAATTATATTAAATCATTATAAAAATATTATGTACTGATATTGCAACATTCCCGTCTCCAATATAATAACAAATGTTGCAATAATAATGATAAATATAATAATAATTATTATTATTTTAATAAATGCTTCAGTCCTATTTTTGGATATAATAACCCGTACTGAACAATAACAGGTAGTGAGTGTTAGTGATGTCAGTGACGCACCTTGTTGTTGTTGTTGTAGTAGTAGTTGAGTAGGCCGTTGTGGGTGTCAAAGTGCTCGTGTGGGTGTCTGAGACAGGAAGTAGGCTTAATCACGTCGAACAGCTTTGCACTTTCGTCGGTGCAAGTCGCACATGCACCGGGAGCAAAACAGCTAAAAAAAAATAATCAACAACGGCCCAAAAACGGAGGGCGAAAACCCAGATAAATGGCACCGTGGCACTTTTATCCCGAGTTTTTTTGATCTCTTGGCAAAATGAGAGCAGATTAAAAAGAGTGCAGCGCCCTGAAATTAATGTTTACAGCGAACAGCAGTGAGACGTAACTCTACTTGTTCTCATCAGACTGGGAAGGTTTTAATTACAGGCCTTATTTACAATATTGGGCAATTTGTCTAAAAAAAAAAGCCTCCGGCGACAAACTGGGCATCGCGTGTATTAATAGAATGCGTTTTACGATTTCGGAATCCATGCGCGAGTTTTTGCACGGGTGCTTGCACACTTCTGGCATGCACATAAAGAGTTAAAACCAGAAGTCTGATACTGGCCACAGGTTGGGTGTGAATCATTTTAGGCAGGGCTTCCTCTCTCTCTCTGTTCTCATTCTCTGTTCTCTCTCAACCACTTTCCGTCACTCTTTCCTCTCCCCTCTTTTACCGGTACATTGGTGTTAACAGAGAAGCCTTTAAGTACGTTCCGGTGTATTAAACACACTCGCTGTCCAGCCGAGGCACCATTAATCCTCATTCATCATCTCCCCACGGAGCCGGCGTTTTGTTAGAGAGCGAATAAAGTGACCCTGAGAGCGTTTTTTTGCATCGAGACGACCGTCACCAGGCACTCCGAGGACGCCGAGGACGCCTGAAAAAATGTATTTATCAAGTCTGGGCCGACTGCGTGCTTGACAATTACACACTTTCGGAGCCCTCGGGCTTCAGAGTGCGCAAGCACTTTGGCTAATTAGAGCAGAGAAGCGGAGAGAGATGCCACCCAAGTTCTGCCTGGAGAGGATGTCGGCAGAGGAATGTGTTTTCAATGGAAAATAGTATTGAAATCTTTTCTTTAATGATGGTTCAAATACAAAGTTAGTTTTTTTAGGTGGCCATGTCGGGTTAAAACATGCCGCAACATTCGGATAAATTCAACAGATTTTGCTCAAATCCAGATTTCCAAAGGTCTGATTGCTCGAACCACAAACATGAAAGCTGAACTTGACAATAAACCCGACCTTCTTATTCATAAAAGAAATTCGAATGAATATGAGTCGCTGATTTGCATGTAAAGGCAGATATCAGAGTTCAGTCTGTCTGTCTGACCAGAGATCAAACAATGTGGTTAAAATATTATCAGATACCACATGCCAGACACGTTCGTATAACCAGCCGAGTTCCTTTTTCATGCGTCACGACCTCTTTTATGTGTTTAAATTCAAGCAATGCGCGTGCCACTCGAGGCCTCGCCGCTCTCCCGATCCTCTTCCAAATCACTGACGTGCTTCTTAACACAATGTTCGGATCGCAGCAAGACATCATATTTTCAGAAAGTCCATTACCCATCGCTTAATTACGCAGATGTGATTAGACAGATCTGAAGTCAAGCAAGCGCTGCAGTGAGAAGGATTTGTCTATTAGGACGACTCGGTCTCGCCCGGCTGGCCGTCATTAACTGCTCCTGCTAAAGAGGCCCTGTGGCGCGTCGGCGGCGTAAAAACATAAGACGCGCTAAAATATAATGATGGGCGTGGTTATAAATTGCATCTTGCCCCGTATTGTATCGTATCAAAATATCACGTCGTTTTTCCGCTGTACGCCTCTTAGTCGTGTAATTTGTGTATTTATAAAAATAAAAAAAATCAATTAGCAGATCGCTGCAGTGTAACTGACGCACACGGCGCATTCGCCCTCCACAAAGTTTCTTTCATTCTTTTCTCTTTTCACAGGGATTTTCCTGACTCCTTTTCTCCCCCACCTTCTCTTTTTATAGAGCTTATTGTAGATTTATGACCTGATCCACAGATCCTAGATAAAGGTTAGTCACAGATAATGAAAGCGCCCAAAAAAACCACACTATAATTCCGAAAATTCCAGCGTGGGGCTTTAGGAAAAAATTCGGAGAAAACGGTTTGCCATTAAAACACAGGCTGCATCTGTAAATGTGGACAAATCACACATCGCTTTCTTTCTCTCTCTCTCTCTGTCTATATCTCTTGCTCTTTTTTCAATCAAACTATCCCTCTTTGTGTCTATCTCTCTTTTCTTCTCTCAGACTCACTATCTCTCTATCTTATTCCTTCTCTCTTCTTATCAATCTGTTTCACTTTTTCTCTCTCCCCCTCCTTTTCTCTATTTGTCTTACTCTCGCTTCCCTCATGCTCTGTCTATCTCACCCTCTGTCTCACTTTCTTTCCCGCTCTCTGTTGTAACCTGTCTCTCTCTCCATATCACTCTTTCTTTCTGTTTCTCTTCCTCTCTATTTTACTCTTACTCCCCGTTTTTCTGTCTCTCTTTCTTTTTTATTGTACTCTCTTCTCTCTCTCCTTCTTTCTCTCCCTTGCTTCTTCTATCTTTCTGTGTTTTTCCTTCTCTCTGTTTCTCTCCCTCTATCTTTCTGCTTCTCTCTCTCTCTCTTCTCGTCTCTCCGTCACTCTCTAAAACGAGGAATTAGAAATACTTTATTGAGGATCGACGTGTACACAGTATATTTACCCTTTGTTGAGGAACCAAGTTCAGCTGTTCTGGATAATTACACAGAGAGGTAACCATGGCAACATCTGTAGGCATCAGGGCACACCTGTGCTGGTTCAAGTTTGAGAAGGAAGACGAGGAGGATGGAGAGGAAAGAGCTTCATTAAGTCCATCAAAATACTTGAGCGCGACGTTTAAGGCCCGACTCGGTAATTAACAATTGTCCAAGAAATGTGTTTTTTCCCCCCCTCGTCAGAACAAATGAGACGTCTCTGTCCGGGTTTGACAGCAGAGTCTTTCTACAACGTGTACATTACACTTTCTTTTACAGCGACAGCGCCTCCTCGAACATCTTAGAGGCCCAAGGTTTTTTTTTATGAGATCATGTTATGCTCAGGGCAGGGGTTGGAGGGCTACATGACTGGTCACCCGAGAATGAAGCAGCAATGCTTTGTTTGTTTGTTTGTTTGTTTAAGTAAAAAAAGTTTTTTTAAGGCAAAAAAATATTTTTTTTCTGATTGTGCACATAATTAAATCTTAAACAAACGCAATCTCAACATGCTCAAATCCTGCTCAAAACCTGCTCAAAACTAGCTAACGTCACTCGTTTACTGAGTCCTTTTGTTTAGCATCATTAATCTGAATATAATTTTCAAATATTCTGGATTATTTCCAAATGAAAACGAATGAAACGTGCTGGAATTTGCAGATTTTGTGTACGTTACGTTGGTGTTTTATTGCCACGTTAAACAGTTTTTTTAAATCTACGATCGCGAGAATAAAGTTATAAAATTTTGAGAAAAAAGTCGCATGCCGTTGATTTCTTTGATCATTATCCTCAGTCTCTTGAGAAACAACATCTCTTTGAATAGCACGCAGCTGTAACCACTGATATCCTTGGAGTCGACTGCTGGTCACCATTTCAGACTGCAGAACAGAGACAATTTCCTCAACATCTCTCAGATTTTTTCTTCTTAATAAATTACGTTTCCTACATAACCACTACAGTGTTTGTTTATTAATTATACGACCATGCTAATGCGCCAAAAGGAGCCTAAAGTAGGATTTAATCTTTCACATCCATTTTATGCAAAACAGCGAAATGTTTCTTGCAATTCTGTGATTTTTCTCAAAATATTACCACTGTTATCTGGTATCTCTATGACTTTATTCTCAAAATATTGCGACTTTACTTTAACCTGGTAATCTTGGATTTCAAAAACAATTCTTAGCGTGACAGAACTTTGTCATACTATTTATTCGCTTTCTCTGTAAAAAAATTAACAAAATTGGTACAGTATTACCCAATAAAACAAGGTCAAGTTGGATAAGATCAGATGAGATTCTAAAAAAAAAGCTCCTCAAGAATGGCTCCAACTTACTAGTTGGTCAGGAATGGTTTAGTTTCTTTTACAGGGTTTTATAAAAAACTTTTATGGTACTATATGGAGAAAAAAAAAATTCCATGAAGCTTTAAATGATAAGGAACCTGGCAGTAGTCTGTTGTATATATTAAAAAAAAAGTAGATGCCTAATAAGTAGGCGTGCATCCAAGTACAGAAGGCGTTCCATGGGTTTCAATTATGTTGTCTGGTTAAAGACTTTATCACACCTCCCTGCTTTCAATCCATTAATCCTCTCGTATTCCATGTTGCTCCTGACAAGTAACACTCGACGGGATATCTCTTATTTCCAACCGAGAGCCTCTGTTTCTGTTTCTCTTTCCCCACGAGATGACGACAGAAGTCGGTGCACTTCGGACGACTTCATTACGCTGGGTATTGGTGGTGCAAGCAGCTTTTAAAACTCTTTCCCTTGCGTTTGACAGGTTGGGCACTGTGCCCTCTGAGGCTACGAGGCCCAGCAGTCTCGAGGCCTCGCCAGATCATCAGTCATCCCACTGTCGTTAGCTGGTAATGATTTGATTATTTTGCAGATGCACCGGGGTATAAATCTCTTTCAGAAGCATTTCCTTCACAGATTAATCAAAAGCGATAGAGCAGAGCAGCCAGAGATTCTGGGGAATGTCTTAAAAAAATGAACCATCCTTTCTCATTCGGAATCTGCCTTAATGGTTTTTAACAGTGTTCAGAATCAAACTTTATTTTTTAATCCAGACAGAAATTTATCCTGAGTTTTAAAGGGGAAAAACTTTAGAAAATGTCCAGATGCTTTGTTCAGCAAATATGAAGGCTCCTGAACAAATCTAAGTTATGAACTATAATATGTCAACATATTGGACCATTAAAGATTTTTCACCAATCCCAGTAAAACGCATTAATCCCAGTTAAAACATAACTTATCCCAGAGTTGTTAATGAAACACTGATGCCTTCAAGGCCTTCAGAACCTGAAAGGCCTCCAGTCTGTGACTTTACGCTTATTAAAGTAAATAAAGGACAGAAATCTGGCAATCCTGGCACCGCTTTAGAAAAATGAAACTTTCTGACAGTCAAGCTGAATTCACTGAGCCCTTGTGTTTCCTCTTTATTTATCTGCGCAGTGTGAAACATGAATGCTGCAGATCTGGCCTCCACCTCCACAAAACATTCCTTTCATGTGTCCCAGAATGCACCGTGACGCAAAATAGCCCTTCAGTGAATGCGTATCGAACGCGGCCACCGCTCCGCGAGCCATCGGGCCGATGCCAGGCGCTCTGGATTGGCCGAGGTTCCCGTGAGGATATATATGCAAGGAGGGGGAGTTTTGAACGTCTTGACAGGCCAGTAAGCCTCGAGGCTCCTGAGCCTTGAGAATCGTAGCGAATTGTGGGCACCTTGGCAGCAGTTCGCTGTTCGCCTTAGGTCTGTCACAGCTCAAAGAGACAGGCGGCGCTTGCCCAGATACTCAGCGGGCAGAGCCCAGGAATGCTGGAGAAAAAAAAAAAAAGCGTTTCTTTCGGGTTCATCTGGACCGGTGTCGATAAGCAATGGTGGGCATCTCCTCTGCGTATCGCTGCCTCGCACCCTGTGTCGGCTCCAGTGCCACGAAGCTGGGACATCGGAGGCGGAGTTCCTGGATAGCGACACTGGACACTGCCATACCAACACACGGTGCCATTCTTCCGCTGCTATTCCTCTCAACGTTCAATGCCCTCGGCTCTCGACAACGCTGCATGCCAAACGCTGAATTGAACTGTGCTATCGGTTAAAACACAAGGTCTGAATTCGGTGTATAAATATATTACAGTAGGTGGCCTAGTTATTCAATCAATGCATTTCAATAACATTTTTTGATATTAACCAATTTTGGTGAAATATTCACTGGTATGTCGTTTCATATTTTCAGGTACTTGCCCAGTAAAATTTATTTTTTTTTGGCTGACAGAATCCCACAAACCTGGAAACACGCTGGCAAAAAATAAAGTTCCATAAACATAATGAAATGCCTGAAATATCACCCTGCGTACACTGCGTCAATTGTTTTGAGATCAATCTCTTCCACCTTTTAACGTTAAGTAGGAAATACCCAGAAACCTGTGAGGGGAGGGGTACTGGAACCACAGAGAGCAGTGTGGCAAAACTACAGATAAGGTCAAATACTTCCTGTCAATACGTGATTCTTATAAACTGAGAGGTTTAAGGTAAAGATTTAGGGGACAGTTATTTTGGCTCATGAAAGCACGATTCCCAGAATTTAACATTTCCATTATTACTGGTGAGTCATATCCGATACAATAACAATATAATTGTGAGGTATTTAAACGACAACGATGCATCATTTAACATTATAATGAGATAATAAACAACAGTTTCTGTATGTGAATAAGAAGAAATTATAATCCAATGCTTAAATATTAGTCCTAAATCAAAAGTAAAATTCCTTTAATATTTCTATTTGAGTAAAAGTACAAAAACTATTTGACTTTTAAACAGAGTCGTGGAGGAAAAAGGAAAAGTAGTGAGTATGAGAATTCTGTGAATAAAAAATGTCAGTGTTCCATTCATAAGGAGCATGTAACACACACACACACACACACACACACACACACACACACACAACCGTAGGATTAGGTTTGTGCTCTCATGACAGGGTTCTTATTTAATACAGTTGATGTTTTTTCACTTCGAAATGTGGTGAGGGACGGCATGTTTTTTGTAAAATTCATTCAAATGTATTGAAGTAAAGTTTTTCCAACATACAAATACTCAGATGAAGTGCTATTTAAAAAATTAGCTTTAATACCAAGTTAAAAAAAACTTCCTGACTTGTCCAACACTGATCAATATCAAATAATTTTGATACTTGGTCTTAGTGCTATTATGCTCGGTTCAGTTTGATAATTAGTCCAAGAATGAACAGTGGACTAATGTTCAGGATGTTATGTAGTATCCTGACGTTTTATATTTCTATTTCTATATAACAGGAATAATTGTAAGTAGTGATCTAAAACTGGACGCTAAAAAATCAACAACTGATTTATGTTTTTTTTAAATGATCAAAAAAAAAAAATATATATATATATATATATATATATATATATATATATATATATTATTAAATAAATTAAATTGAATTAAATAATTAAATGTATAAAATGTAATTAAATATTAATACTCAATGTTGATATACTAAATATAATAAATCCTTTATATACAGATGGTCCCCAAGTTACACTGGTTCGAGTAAAGATTTTTCGATCCTACGATGACAATATCAATCCAATCCAAATACCAATCAGGAACAGGTACTCGTCCACCCGCCCGCACCCCCCCATATATATATAATATAATAAATACAAAATATTGAATCGTATTTATTATTGTTGACTGAAAATTGCTGAAGCAATCGTGGTATTGAAGATAAAGATCATAAAAAAACCCTAAATTCTATATAAAGTAATTGTGTCTATTGGTAAGTTCGAGGCTCAGATTTGGTATTAGGCCCTGAGCAGAGACTCTCAAAACAAGCACATGTCCAAAAAAACCAACAAAAAAATAAAACATTTCCATGGTCATGTAAATTTAGCTGTTGAAAATGAAAGTCTCACTTCTGCTGAGTGTTTTTTTTTTTTTTTTTTTTTAAGGAAGGCAATGTAGCTGTAACATCCTTTATGCAGTGTTGTGTCTTAATCGTAGTGGAAAAAATAACAGGCGTGACTGACTTCAGGTAAGCTGTAGGAGGGTAGAATCGCGAGCCGCCACATCAGAGGGTAAAAAACATCAGACATGTCTCAATACAGTGAGGCTGGTGAGTAATATTTACACTGCAGGACTCATTGTAGTGGTACGAAAATTTGACACGACACCCGGAGGATTCCCCTGATTACAGTAAATTAATTGGCGCCATCGTTCTCACGTTTTTTTTTTTTTTTTTTTCTTTCAGTCTGCTGTGGGAATCGAGCATGAGGATCTGGGCTTGTCAGAGAACCGGTTTCAGGAAGTGTGAATCAGTGTTTTGTTGATATGTTTTGGACATTGCTTCGTTGTCCGGCAACTATCTCAGCGTTTCGCTATGGAAACTGACTCCGTGACGTCGGCTGTGTCGAGTGCGAGCGGATATTCCAAACGTATACGGAACGCTTTGTTCACGTATTGTCACGTTTGACCAAACACAAATTCCAAATACTGGAAAATAGCAAATGCCAGCAATAATCCTTTTTTCCATTCGTATGTAAACAACTAAAACAAAGGTTTTTTTAGCTCACAGAGACACACATTTTGCAGGGTGTCACAAAAGAATCAGTGCAAAGTTCCTGGAAATGATGTCGTGACGTCACCTGCTGCTGGAATTTGTACCAAAACAAGCCAATTTTCGGTCGTCCTCGTTTTGCATTGAGCTGTAAATATACTCAATACTACGCTATAAGAGTTTTTGCAAACGAGCCCTTAATGGTATTTAAGCCTGAATATTTGAGCTAACCACACAGACACAAATAGGAAGTGTTTATTCATTTCAGCGTAATGTAGACCGTCTATTTAGAACTTCGGTGTGACTAAAACATAAATCGTCCTCCATTTTCTTCACTTCTTCATAACTTGAGTTATAACCAATATATGTATTGGGAGGTGGTAACTGTGTGGGTTCAGGCATTGGACTTTAAAACAGAAGGTCACAAGTTCAAATCCCAGCACGATTAAGCAACTACTGCTGGCCCTTGAGCAAAGCTTTCTATCCTCAACTGTTCAGTTGTAAGTCGATCTGGATGAAGGCGTCTGCCAAATGCCGTAAATGTCAGTATGTTTTATGTGATTGTGCTGTTGGAGATTTTCAGCCGCAAGGGTGTTAGGAAAGTCAGGTACTGATGTAGGTGAGGTGAGGACATTCATCCCAAAGGTGCTCAACAGGTTTGAGGTCAGAGCTCTAAAGCAGGAGATCTTCTTCAACCTATGTAAAGCAGATCCAAACATGATCTTGCATACCCTCAGCAAATGTGCAGTTGCATCCCTGAGGACCGGGAGAGGATTTCTATAAAGTTATGAAGCCCTATATATATATATATATATATATATATATATATATATATATATATATATATATATATATTATGTTCACACTAATAATTATATATATATATAATAATATATAATATAATATATATATATATATATATATATATATATATATATATATATATATATATATATATATATATATACATGTATATACATATTATATATTATGTATACACTAATAATTTTTCATTCTCTGTTTTGACCTTCTATTTACAATGAAAGTGTCAAAGAAAAGCTAAATTGTAGAAAACTGAGCTTTTAGAAAACGGACTGTGAAAAAGGAGGCTTTAGAAAAACGAGGACACGTTTATTGTCACGTGACGGTGCCTTCCCTCGACATTGCCTCAACGTTGTAAAGGGTCGGAAAGTAAATAAACGGAAGTCGGAAATGACGCAGGTCGAAGCGTCTTGTGTTTTGATCATGTGAAGTACGTGGACTTCAGCATTTTCAGACATTTCAGTATTGATAAGCAGCTTTTGGGAAATGATTGAAAACGAAAGTGTGGACGTGGAGCGTGTTTAGACAAAAACACTGGTTTTAAACGTATCCTCATTGGTGTAGACGTAGCCTTTACTTATGGGAAACACGGTAATACCAATCACACGCAAAAATTCCAAAATGCATTACTGTATGAAATCAAAAGACAAACAAAAGTAGTTAAGTAATAGGCCAAATACAAAACTGTCTCTCTCTTTCTCTTTCTCCCTCTCTCTCTTTCGCTCTCTCTCTCTCTCTCTCTCTCTCTCACACACACACACACACCTTTGGTGAATTTAGTGGCCATGATTCAACTTTTGTTGTTACACAAATATATCGGTGCTCTGTGCCATATGCAGGTAGGTGTGGTTTGGTATTGGTTTATTGTTGGTTGGTAGCTCTGAAGAAGCTGGATGACTTACTCAAACTTGAAACCATGATATTTCGGGTGCAGGTGTATAGACATGTGTCTGCATTAACTCAGCATCTGCCCTGCTCAAAAGAGTCAAACTGTACATTCAGACTGATAGTCTGTAGGCTTTCCATTCGTCTAATTTGCCATAATACACATATGTTCAAAATGACAGCTTATATTTAGAAGTACATTCATCTCTTGCGTGAGTAATACTGAAGTACGCATGGCTTGTGGAACCAAAAATAATCTTCCAACTATACTCTTTATATACTACGGTTTAAAGCTTGAAGCTTTCCTTTTTACTCCATTTGAAATGTTTTCGCACAGACATTTTCTTTTTCTCTAGAGTACAATTTCTTTAAACAGCAACCCTTCATTTTTTTTTCCCCCTTCTGAATTTTTTTCTTTTTTAGTAGCCTCCATGCCTCATGAAAGTGAAAGTGACCAATTATTCATCCTCTCCTTCTTCACAAGCAGCCACCAGGGAGGAGCAATTACACGTTCCCACTGCAAACATGGCAGGTCTAATAAGGCGCGCAAGTAGAGAAAGAATCAATTAAAGCGTCCCTGACCCTCGGTGGACACGGCCCTGCTTGTACTACACGCCGAGTTCAATGCCTGCCTGCGGGCCATGTTCAATTTTACCAAACGAGGAAAGCAGCTTATGCAATTTGTCATGTATAACGCAGAATAATCCGGTCTGTGTTTTTCTGCTTTGTATTTATTTATTTCAACTCTCAATAACGTGCAGTCTAAATTCGTCCTCGGCGCACGTCAGTGTCTTACGTTAATAAGAAAGCTGCAGCCGATTTTGAGAAAAGTCACGGCCTCACGGTTTAAAGATGAGTAAGAGCAGTGAAGGTTTCCACAAATGAGAAAGCCGGAGGAGGAAGAAAGCAGGTTGCTCTGCAAAAACATGAAAGTGACATGAATCAGCCGGTGATATAACAGACATACGCCGGGCCAATTTCACTCTCAGGAGCATTTCGGTTTACTCGAGTTGAAATGATATGAAACAATTCGGTGAGGAGAAACAAAAAACAAACAAAAAAAAAAAAAAGGAAAAAAAAAAGGAAAGCTTTCCTTTCAGCTGAGGGAGTGTCATGGCTAATTGGACCGGTTTGTTTGTGCCGTCTTTGCGTGCATGCGCCGAAGAGAGAGGACCGAGCGCAGACTCGCAGGCAGAGAATTCCACATGGAGGGACGAGTTACGCTGTGAAAACTCCCCTGCTTTCATGTAAGAGGTTGTGTGTGGCACCGGCGAACATGTGACTGAGAACAAGGCAGGAAATGTGCATACATTTGCACGAACAGCGTGCTCATGAAAAGTTCGAATGCCTGAAAAGTTTTGAAAAAACAATTGGATGGAAACCGTGCATATAAAATAACATCTATTTAATCTGACTTGAATTAAAATGCTACACTCTGACACAGACACTCTCTCTCTCTCTCTCTTTTTCTCTTTCTCTCTTATACTCTCTCGAAGCACAGTCCTGAGAGACCAACACCAAAAAATAGATAATCCCAGATGATGTGAGCCTCTTGTCTACAACGTCCTGCTTGTGAAATACAATTCACTTTCCGTAAACTTTAGTAGACTTCAGTAAACTTTTTCTTTTTTATATTCTGTATGCAAGCATGTATATTTGGACTAGTGGAACTTTGTAATTTTCTTAAAAATCATTTTTATTTGCTGCACAATTTTCTGACCTCAGAATCAGAGATCCAAAAATAAGTACTACAGGCCCAAAAGCCAAACCTAATGTGTTTTAATCATTCTGTCGTTCAGTTCTAATAAACCATCGAGGATGGACAGAGGCATGTAAATAAAAACGCTTTTGCGCCTTCCATCAAACAGCCGTTTGTTTAGAAGACACCCCACCGTCTGAATACGATACATTCAATTAGCGAACGACTATTAATTTGCTGCTAATATCACAGTGCGCTCTGTTTTTTTTTTTTTTCTGCTTTAATTGAGCAGCCTGTGGAACCATGTGCTTCGGAGAGGAGGTGGCGCAAGAGTGTGCGTACCAGCTCCTCATTTAGGCAGCCGAGCTTTCCACCTGGGTTTCTTCCACGTTCGGTGTTTGGAAATGGGGTGGGGCGGCGGGGGGGTTCAAAGGCAAAGCGAATCTGCAGCATAATTATTGACAGGCAGATGGTATAGAATCATTTATGATAATGCAATCACAATAAAAACGCTTCTTGGAAAAAAGGCGGCGCGTTTCGTTCACACGATTCGAACTGTTCCAAGGCACGCTCGCAGGGTGAACACGCGATGATGGAAAATGCAACCTCGGCGCCTTTTCTCGATGGCACCACATTCGCTACTGAGCATTTTTTCGTAGCATGAGATGTTACAAAACACACCGTGTCGGCACGTGTGTGTGTGTGTGTGTGTGTGTGTGTGTGTGGGTCACAGCTGAGCCTTAAGATGCCTAATATCAGATGCTATAATAGGTATGATCCATTTATAGCTATTGTCTACACAGGGAAGAGACTCTATATCTGGCTCATGAATGCATTAGGAATTAAAACAGATTCCAAAAACATGCATTAACTCCCTCCTTAGGTAGTGCTCTGAATTTGTATTTTTTTTTGAGTGCTAAAATATCGCAGTGGAACACGGCTGTTCGGAACGCATCAACCTGGCAGCCGGACGAGAACAGCGCCGGCGCCGGGAAGAAAGCGTGCGCGTTATCAAGCGCGCACATGCGGCCCGTGTAAAGATTAAGCCGTATTCATCCCTGGCTGCCTCCACTCCCTGCCTTAGTCCATCATGAGATATGGCACCGATTCAGGCCGGCGCACAGGAGAGGAGAGGTGCCACCGATTTCACACGCTCCCCCGAAATTGAGATCCTGACTTGTACTTCCCTTCCTCTTATTAACCCCCCCAAACACACAACCCTGAAAAAAAACCACCCTTAACCCTTTATACAAGCTGAAATGTCAAATCAAACATTAAAAAAAAGAAACACACCCTTCCAGGCTGAACTTTTGAGGTTCTCATAGAATCATAATCCGTGCCGGGTTTCTTTGAGGAAAGCTCGGAGAGATTCTCGACGCTCGACTGCGTGTTCATGTTCATGTCAGAGAGGAGACACTTTGGTGCCCTGGGTGTTTAAGCCTCTAATTATTCCTGTAGCTCTCTCACACAAAGAGCGCACGAAAAAGTGATGAGTGTGGCGTAATAGCCAGCATACGCAGACAATGGACAGTACAGAGTCACAAAGATGCTTCACCGGTGGGAGACGCTATTAGGCCTCGTCCGTCTTCTGGGAATAAAGCCGGGATCTGAAGCCAAGCATGACAGGAACAATACGACATCTCTGTACATCCTACTTACAAACTATAGCGAAATAAATAAATATGCACTTTTTTACCTGAGTATTTAATTCATCCTGTTCGTTTGCACATTTTATATATAAATCAATCAAGATTCAAGAATTTGTACAGTATTTGTCACACTTATGTGCAGAATACAACCTGTAGTGAAATGAAAACCTGATCAGAAATTGTGCATTAAGTAAAAGGTCTATAATGTAAAAGGCCTAATTATCAAATATAAAAGAAGAGTAAAAAAAGGGAAAAGAAGTAAGAGAAGATATGAGAAAATATAATTATATAGCGATCGGATGGAATAGAAAAAAAAGTGTGTAAATATTTTTAGATGTGCAAAATGAAGTACAAATTTCAACATGTATAACGTATTATGTATAAGATGATTATGACAATGGATGGTGCATTGTGCAGATGCAGAATGAAAACTTATGTATATATATATATATATATATATAAAGCAGAAAGAAATGAAAAAAGTTGCTGCTGAAACATTTCAGTACGAGATGTGTTTTTGTACCAGTTATGACAAATCCAACATAAAACATTTGGTGTACCGAGTCGACACTTGACTGATTTGCGTTCATGTGTAGCATAAGAAAGGCATTAAAATCTGCATGTGGTCACATTTGGCGTCTTTGATACTTGATGTGGTTATAAATTTAGGATGTGACCATGTAGCTAAAAACAGGTCTACAGCATTGCTATATATATATATATATATATATATATATATATATATATATATATATATATATATATAATAATTTATATAATGCCTAATCTTGCACCTTAATAAAATGCAGCACGCATGACCTGACGAAAAACTTCAAAACATCCACGAAAATAAATGCGGAAATAAAATCTGCAATTTCGCCCAATTTTTACCTCACAACTCTGCCGTTTTTGACTGCCGTTATGTTTGCTGTATTAATGTAGTGTTTATAGATACGTATTTGTGAAATGCTTGTGTGTGTGTGTGTGTGTGTGTGTGTGTGTGTGTGTGTGTGTGTGTGTGTGCACGATATAAGTACATTCTCTACAATTCTCTATCATGTCGAAAGCACAATTATTTACAGTTCATTTCAATCCGGATCATAGATTATTTACTCCCTGTTGCATTAACATTGATACAACAAACAAATGGAATGTTTCTTTATTTATTAATTGTTTTTTTTTTTTGCAACGGTACTGTGCTGTGTAGCTACATATACCGAACGCAACTTAAAGATAAAATAATATATATACTATACTATACTATAATTCAGAACAGAAACCAGATCTCATCTCCAGGGCAGATTTATTTTTTATTTTTATCACTGCAGCGTTTGTTAGACTTGATCCGGGATAATTTATAGTCGGGACGTAATTGCTGCGTGTCGTTCCTGACGTGCGTCATATTAAGAAGTTAACAAGCGCACGCCTGTCGGGGAAACAAAACCAGTCACAAGTCATGTGACTCCTAACGCACGGTCTGCCCACGAGTCGTGAAAGAAAAAAAAAAGAGAAATATAGTTAATAGATATATTCTAAACAAACATGGTCGTCGTCGTTGTTGTTTTGTTTTTTAAGCAGGCTTCAAGACACCGCTGCAGAAGGCCTGTGGAAAAAAAAGCCTTGCTTCTGCCTTCCCGAAGTGTGTGAAGGTGGACTAAATTTAATTACAGTCTCAGAAATGCGTTTGGCATACATTTCAAGGTGCAGCACAAGCCCAGAAATGGCAAACAGGACTGGCAGAGACACACAGCGGCGGCTGGAGCTGCTCAGTAATCTGCAGAGAGAGAGGAACCAAATTATTGTGACACGTGCTCTCTCGCCCCGCATCTGTTTGTTCTGACATATTTACAAAAAAAGAGAGGAAGAAGAGTAAAAAAAAAAACAAGACGCACATCTGCTTGACAAATATTTCAAATAATGCCTTTTCTTTCTTTTGCGTTTTTCATTTTTGTTTCCTCTCTCTCTCTCTCTCTCTCTCACTCAACCGCATATGTTCGAATATGTCTCTTTATAGGATTTAATGAAGTCGATTTCTAATAAAATGAACACTTTTTTTCCTCCCGTGATGTTAAACATTGGACTAATTTCACCCGGTAATTCCAGTGTAACTTGCGACAAACGATTCCACGGTGTTGTTATTAAAAGGAATTAGGGTTCTGCTGCCGAGACGGATATAGATAGAGATTCGCTCGTGTTGAGCAAAACTGTTTTTATCACACATTCATTGCAAAAAAAAAAAAAAAGGACACGTTGTGCCGTTCCTGTGCTTAAAGAGCACCTGAGCCAGATGTGCACCTCCTTTTATAACGCTTTGCCATGTCGGATTCGCAGAGCACCTCGTAAGCGGGGAAAGGGCGCACGGCGCGTGCCTCCTGTACCCCCTTCACACATCAGAGCGTGGCCTAGATTCAGGACGCCGCACTGCATCTACCTAGCAGATGTAATCTTGAGCGCGGAGGCTGGCGCTCTTCGGCATTGCAGCAGGACCACACAGAAGAGCGTTGTGAGATTACATCTCGTCACCCACGCATCCCCGTTGCCAACCATGCCTGAGCCCAAACCCCATAAAAAAATTATATAAAATAAAATAACTCGGGAGCCGAACTGAAGGGGCTTTGGCTCGGGTTTGGCTCGGAGTACAAGCTAAAAAACGTGCTATTATTAAACCGAGACGTGTACAGGAAACACACTACATGCACATGCAAATCTCTTGACCTATATCATACATGTGCGGATGCCACAAAACAGATGCTTCTGTTACTGCCTTTTGTTTTACCTGTACCTTTCTTTTTCTTTTTTTCCATCGTAAATTTTTTTTTTTTAATCCATCTATTTAAATTCATAATCGAAGGAATTTTCTACTGAAAAATGAGGACATAAAACAGAAGAACCTCCTACAAACACATAATACATTTATAAAACAATCAAAATGTCAAGTCAGAGTAAATATTTAAAAGGCTGTGATGATATGCATTGGGACCAACACACACTTAGTATTAGTATATGCTTTTTATTGGGGGGTGTTTCTGCCCCTTGGGCATTAGGAGGTATAGACGAGGGCTGGTGGGAGGCCGTATTGTCTGCCGTGGCCATGTGTTATGGGATTGAGCTCGAGTTTCCTTTGTGGAGTGATTTTTGTTAAGGGATTATGTTCTTTGAAAGAGTTGTGCACAAGGTTGGAGGCGGGCGATGGGCGATGAGCGAGAGCGATGTCTTTGTTCGGAGCGGAACGAGAGGAAGACATGATACGAGCAGAGAAGAGGAACGGTGGAGGAAATAGCGGAGGGGAAGAATTTCGAAGAACTTCATGTACCAATTAGGTGGTGTAGACTGTAGAGGAGAAGAGTAGCGTAGAGAGCAAGGGGTGCATGAGATGAAAATACAGAGACTCAGCAGCATCATCATAGACAGAGAGAGAGAGAGAGAGAGAGAGAGAGAGAGAGAGAGAGAGAGAGAGAGAGAGAGAGAATCAAAGACGATTTAAGGGTAAAACATTTTGTTGTTTGGCCGTCTTTTATAATATTTAAATATTTTACAAGGTATAGATATTTTTGTCATTTTACCCACCAAAAATAGAAATAAAAAACAAGATCGAGGAAGGAGGTCAATAATAAGAGTGTTGGATAAATGAAAAAAAGGAAAGGTGGACGGACCTTTTTTGCGCGCACACACACACACACACACACACACACACACAAGTGAGAGAAGCATTTAAAGAGACAAGAAAGAAGCAAACAGAAAAATAATAATAAGTACATTAGTGACAGAAACAGAGAAAGGCTGAATGGCATAAAAAAAGTGAGCAGTAAGAAAAGAAGAAGCGAAAATGAGAACGTAAAGAGAAATACTGTGAGGCGAAGAAAGAAAGAAAGAAAGAAAGAAAGGCTGGAAAGAGTCAAACAGGAGCGTGGGAAAGTAGAGAGCTGGACAAGAAAACATAGACTTGAAGAAAACAATGTAAAAGGAATGAGATTGTGTGTGTGTGTGTGTGTGTGTGTGTGTGTGTGTTTGTGTGGAGAGAAAGAGAGAGAGAGAGAGAGAGAGAGAGAGAGAGAGAGAGACTTAAAAGAAGGTGGAGCAAGCGCCTCGGAGGTCACACCTCCGATGTCGGTGTCAATGAGCTCGGCGTCAGGTCTTGTAACCGGCTGTGTAACAATTTAAAATCAATTTGGGCTCCTGAGAAGCAGCTGATCTCCAAACACTCATAAACCATGACGGCTCTCTCGCTGCCTAAATCATCCCTAATCAAGACTCGCGTGTGAATTCTGATGCTCCGAGTAGTGATGGAGAAAAGGCCTTTTTCTGCAGCAACTTTCTCGTAAAGTTGCCTGGGGTTTTTTTTTGCGCAGTCGCACACGTAAGCGGCTGCCAATCCAGGACTCCATACATCAATCAAAGCCTGGCGTTTCTCCTGTTAGGTGTTTCCAAGTCGCGGAAGCAGCACATGGTGCATTTGCATAGGATAACCGACATATAGTGCATCATTTGCATGCCGGAAAGTACACTTGAGTAACCGTAATTACACGTGACACCAATTACTCTGTTACTTTGTATTAAATTATAATGGAAAATTCCACTGGAGAATTGGAGCCTAATTGCATCTTAATTTGCATAATTTTGCATATTAATCACATCTCTGATGAATAATAAATTTCAGCAGATTTTTTAATTTATGCATAGATAGGAAGAAAAAAGAAAAATAAACAAGTTGAGAAAAAAATAAAGAGAGAAATATTTTCCGGGGTTGTAACTATTACTTCAAACATTTGCACTAATTTTTCTCATTAACTACTGTTAAAAAAAAAGTTTGAGCAGAGATATCTGAGATGAGTTATCTGTGTTTCGTACAAGTGTGTGTGTGTGTGTGTGTGTGTGTGTGTGTGTGTGTGTGTGTGTGTGTGTGGGCACTATCGCTGCAAAAACCATTAAAAAAGCGTCTATTTTAAGAAACTACACATCAGGCAACCGGACTGACGAAAAGACAGGATTACGAATTCATTTCTTTGGCTCATGCGATACATTTGCTTTATTTCGTGCCGATATTTCGTGACTACATTTATATGAAAAGGGGGGAAAAATGGCAAATTTCAGAAGGTGGATATCGAGAGCAAAATACGGACAAAAAAAGTAATTAATTGGAGAATGAAATTCTATTATTCTGCTCCGTTCAACCCGCAGCTGTTTAGGTTTTTCAGACTGATGGAGATAATTACTGTAATATAGAAGGGTTTCTATATCAGTGCTCTGTTTTAGTAATCGAGAGCTGTGCTGCTGATTAGTTATCCAATATACAACCACTAAACCAAGTAAACGGATGTCTTCGCTCGAACCTCAGCAGATCCACACTTGTAGCTGTGTGACTTTTTCCCTGTAGTGGCTATTCTAGTAAAATTATATAAAATCCATTATGAATAAATAATACATTGTCATTTCCTGAGAAGATTAATTTCCCAAATACAGACAACTTTCTGGTCTTGACATATGCGTTTGACTTATTATTATTATTATTATTATTATTATTATTATTATTAATTATTAACAACCAGCCATTTTAAATGTGGTGCCATCAGTAAATAACATTGTTTTTATAATAATAATAACTGTGATTTTAAAGTCAATTTATCTTCGGGCAGTTCTCACATCACACTGCCCACTGAAAATGGTTGCAGCTAATCCTAATATCTAATTAATATACAATAAAAGACTGTTGAAAGAACATTACTTATAATCTTACACTCCAGTGCTCATGTTAGTTCTCACTCTCCAGTGTTCTGTATTGATTAAAGATTATAATCACACTCTTGATCGCACCAAAATGAGGATGGGTTCCCCTTTGAGTCTGGTTCCTCTCAAGGTTTCTTCCTCATAACATCTAAGGGATTTTCCTTCTCACAGTTGTTGTGGCTGCTCATCAGGGATAAATGCACACCGTTCACCTTCACTGTTAAATTCTGTAAAGCTGCTTTGGGACAATGTCTGTTGTGAAAAGCGCTATAGAAATAAACTCGACTTGACTTGATATACGTATATGTATTACGTATTAGTCTCAATGTTTGAGAAGGAACTGTTGGGAACTTGGATTTGATTTGGAAAACTTTGGAATCAGCATGTACATCCTGATGCAACAGGCAGCTACAGTAAACTAGTTAGTAAACCAGGCTTTCTTGGAATGAACTATGAATAACTTATGTGCAAATATTATTAAAACCATCCGGTTTGCACTCAGTGGCACAATCATTTGTGTTCCAACAGGACAATGACCCCAACCACACCTCCAGGTTACGTAACAGCTAGCTGCTCAAGGAGGAGAGTGATGGAGTGCTGTATCATATGACCTGCTCGCCACCTGATCTAAAGCCGATTGAGATGCTTTGAAATGAGTTGGAAAGAATAGTGAAGGAAAAGCAGCCAACAAGTACTCAACACCTCTGGAAGTCATTGCAAGTCACTGCCTCATAAGAGAATGCCAAGAGTTTGTGAAGCAAAATGTGATTAACAAATCGAAAATATAAAATGTATTCTAGGTTATTTAACGTTTTGTTTTTTTATTTATATCACTGTATTAAACAATAAATTCTTTTGAAACTCCATTCTGTTATTTGTTAGTAGTTTTATTTGTATCACACTAACACATAACCAGCACCAGGAACATACAGGAAACCGGCGAATTCAAATTTCTGTCTAAAAAACAAATCCTATGCTGTAAATTAAAGTCAAACTCATTAGCAAATGAAATAAATAATTGTTTGAGTAGTAGTTTAATTTTATTGTTTGTTTTTAGTTTTATGCTAATGTTTAGCTAACAACCAGCAGCTAGTGTCTGATGCTCGCTATTTTGTTTTGTTTTTTATAAGTAATAGTTCAGAAATCTGTTATAATTTTAAGCATCATTTTAACATCTAGATTAGTTCATATATTTAATATTTTGAAGGAAAAATATTTAAATGCATGCTATGGAGAATAAATGGGATTTTATTTCCTAATTAAATAAATAACATTTCAAAGTTATATCATTTTAAGCTACTTTCTGATTTGTATTCATTTCTTGTTAGTATTATTAGGTTTTATATTAGCAAAAAACAGTTTTTATAAATATTTACTATTAAAAATATATATTTTTGCAAGCTAATGCTGTTTTTTTTGTGATTGGGATCATTAGTATGACGTGAGCAGGCAGCTAAAATAAACTCGTTCATGAAGTGTGTGAAGAAGGAATGGAAAGTGTGCAAATATAAGCAACTAAATTAAAAATCTATATAAATATTAAACATTATTAGCTCATTTAAAGGAGTATAATTGCGCTCACCCTCAGCTGCTACACGGACGCTACAGGAATGACCGGCATTTTTTTTTTCCCCAAAGGGGCGGAGTTTTGGCGCACGTGCGGGGATCACGCGATTGGTCAAACGCTAATGAGCAATTAATGATGACCTTAAATGCACGTGCACGTGCGCCAGGCATGACGACCACGTGGACTTTCAATCGCAAGGATCAGAGTGAGGGGAGGGGGTGGGGGTTATGGGAGGAGTCAGAGGTGAAGGGGGCGTGTCTTGAAACGTGTTTTAATATTCTGACGATCATGCGTGAACAATGGCCGCTTTGGCACCTGCGTGGTGAATGAAATGTGCCTGTTATACGCTTTTTTTGTTCCAAGATGTGTTTTTTATGCATTTTTTTTTCTCGACATTATTATTAATTTGTTGTAAAATAATGAAAAGGCGTTTGTTAAATTTTTATGATTTTTTAAGCTACAATTTGTGATCAGTTGTTGCGCCACCCTTGAATTAATGTGTTTAAATCAACATGAAATAAGTGATTGATAATATAAGAATTAAACAAGGAATAAAATATTTATCAATAAGCTGTTATTGATCGTTTTACAGCACTACTTTCTTAAATCAGTGAATTTTTTCTTCTGTATTACATTCAAATGTAATAATTACCATTGTGTAATAATATAATCATATAAATAATTCATTATCTATACATTTGTCTACGAGTCGTGAATCAACAGGATATTTGAAAGTCTGGCAAATAAATGATTAAAACCTAAACATTTAAATGTTGAAAATAAAAAAAAAATGTTTCCACATAATCGCCATTAAAATGTATTGCTGAGAAATACAGGCTTTTGGCTCCATCTACTGGCGAAAATGAGCTCTATCAAAAATCCAGGCATTGTGGGTAAAAATGTCTGTGAGCGTCCGTCAAATTTCCAGGAAGTGACGTCATTTGGCAGAACAAAACAAAACAAAAAAATTATCCATACAGTATAACAGATGTAAGCAAAAGAACATTAATACTAAAGTCTAAAATTGTGTATAACTTAGCACAAAATTATTTAAGAAGTGGACATTTTTTCTCTTTCTTTCTTTCTTTCTTTCTTTCTTTCTTTCTTTCTTTCTTTTTCTTTCTTTCTTTCTTTTTTGATAAAATCCGCCAGAAGATTTTTGAAGAATTTGATGAACCGGAGAAGATTTAACTTAAGATTTAAGAGTTAACACCAGCGGTTTCATTATTAAAAGTAGTGAAGCAGCACGGATGTAAATAATTCACACACACACATAATCGCTCTCCCTGTCACACACATACAGCAGTCACTAAGCACCAAAATAGTAAAGAACCGTGCATTTCACACCAAGGCCTTCAGTGTCGTTCCACCTGAATCACTCCACACCTTAACACCATCATTACGATGCCACGACTATAGAAACCATAAATATTATACAGAAACCTACATCAGCTCGAGCGGAAGCGTCAATATTTACCTCATAAATGTTTTTATTGTGCATTTTTTCAGTGCGTTACGGTTTTCCTGAGGATTTGAAACGAAGGCAAATTGTGCGTTTTCATGCAGGAAAGAAAACACAAAAGTATAAATCTTTCACGAAAAAGCTTAACAACTCTTTTGAACCGTTTTGGTCGACCTTTCATCAAGACGTCCGGCTTTTTTTTTTTTTTTTATACCCTGTGAGTGCGACCAAATCAAATTCCTCTCCTCTCTCAGTATTTGTAGATTGAAAAAACAGCTATTAATTCCACTTGAATCTATTTGAGCTTGTGCAGTTTGCTACAGATGTGGTTCGTAAACTCTGACTAGTGCTCTCTCTGAACGGGCGATTAAAGGATTCAAAAATGGCGAAGTTATTGTACATTTCTGAGGGCAACATGTGATATCAGAAATCTGATTGGATATTTTACAACGTATATACACACCTGGATGCAGCACCACACCCAATAAAAACGCTGTGCAACGAATAAAATAGACTATTGGGAATAATTAAATACATATTCATGGAAAAAAAATGATTAGAACATTAGTGTTTCTGATCTTGCTGGCCCTGATGGCTCGCCACTGATTGAAAATCGATCTGTTTGAGAATCTGGCGATTCTTTGGTGCTCCACTCCATGCATTAAGAAGATCGTCTCTCGCTTGTGACTTTGCTAATAGCGATGAGAGTGTGACAGTCGTCAGAACTTCTACATCTTTATTGATGATGATCGCTTTTTGTGTAGAAACTGAGTGCCATAACAAAAAAACACAATTTCTACAAGTTTTAATGAACATTACAACAAGAACCTAAGCAACATGATAATATCATTCTATGTACGTATACGTGCGAGAGCTCGGAGTTGAAGTGTTGCTGATTTGATTGCGACAGACTTGATGATCCTTTCTTCTCTTTCCTTTTTCATGTTTCGGCACATTCCGCGTGGACATTTTGACAGTAATGTTCAAAGTCGCGAGCTCACTTTTCATCCGTAATCCGTCACTAACGCTAAATATGAACAAACAACCATGACGGCTCAGTTGCATACGAAGCACACGCAGGAGAACGTGCGAGAGGTTCGCCGGAGCGCGACCGCAAAGGCGTACATAATCGATCGAGGTTTATCACATGACGTGATGTTTTTATATGACTTTTGCTCAGAATTTATAGCGTTTAAATGGCAGCTGCACAAACTTTCCGAATTTTCTCGCGCTTTCTTTCTTTTTTTTTTTTTTAATGAAGTGTGCATGCAAACCAGTTGACACCGCGCGACTGACTGATGATGGTCGGCGAGCTGGAGATGAGTTTAAATGTAGTTAATGGGTTTCTCCTCTTATGACAGGCATTTGTTTTCTGTGCTTCTGACAGATATACAGTTGCTAATAGGTTTGCTCTCAGCTATTTGCACACTTCAGGCTCGTGTCTGCAAAATCGCACCATCTGCCACATTAACACTTCGACTTTCTGCACTTTACGCACATGCAAACTGTCACTCGGAGTAAACTTTAAAGGAAATTCTTCCTAAATTTGCATTCGTGTAATTTATTTCTTTCGTTTTCCCTTTTCGAACACGCGATGGTCACCATGCTTGTATTTTTCACATGACGATTTACAGCATGCATACTGTTTCCAGGCTTTTTCCAAGCTTCTTGTTCTTAGTTGCTAAATAACACTGTAATAACCAAGTGATTATCAATACTATTTTTATTTAACCTTTTATCGCTTTTTTTTTTTTTTTTTACAGAGGACAGAAAAAGAACAAAGTGTTTTGAAGCGTCAAAGAAAGCAATTCTTCAGCGAGGGAAAATGACTAAAACAATGTTATCTTACTGAAGAAAATAACCTATTACAATTTAATTGTTATAATAAACCAAAATATATTTTAATAGATGAATACATTAAAAGCTAGAAATTCTGTCGTTCAGTTTGTCATGAGCATTTATTTATTTATTTATTTATTTATTTATAGCATTTATATCTGAAACGTGTAAAAAAATCAGAATGATAAAATAGAATCATATTTGAAGGTTTAACATATTGTTACATGCCCAGATAAAGCAATCAGGCTGTTCTTTTTGAGGCCAACAGAAGCGGTGCGTTATATACACACACACACACACACACACACACACATGGGGATGGGCATCTCTATAACTGCGGCAGATGCAATTCACATCCCGTCGCCTAGCAAACAATACGGTACATCAAAGATACATATGCAGCATTTAATAAAAAGATCAAATAAAACCAGATGTTCTTTTCCTGTTCTGTCTCCATGAAGATGCAGCTCTACCTCTGCCATGTAAATCTGTATTCTTTGCAACTCTCGGGACACGCCTCGGTCTCCGCAGTGTTGTAACACGTCATATTAACGTAGCAGCAGTGGTGCTGAGAGAACGTGCTTAAGAAACGGTTTTGCGAGGAGAAATCAATCTACATTAAAAAAAGAATATTGGTCACATGATGCAACACATTAACTTTTATTGCAATTTTATATATATATATACATAAAGGGAACAAGACCACAATCTGTCAGTCAGCGCTTCTTTTCACGCACGTTTAATCCAGTCGTTTTATTCCATTAATCCGCTTCTCAGTTTGACTGCCTGAAAATCCGGGCCTGTGTGAAATTAATGCCTAACAGCGCATTCACACACACTGGAGGATTTCCTGAATCAGTGTCTACTGGCAATATTATTACACATATAAGCAAATTAGTTTGCAATTATTTATTTTTATATATTAAACAGATTAATAAAATAAAAATGAACCCTAAACCGAAAGTGTGTATAAACAGCGTAACGATGTGCACCATAAAGCTTGTTTTCTTTAATGTTCTTTTATTCGATGCTTGCACGATTAATTGACTCATATGGCATTAACATGTTCGTTTAAACTCAAGCGACATATCCGCACTGGTAATCATATTAAGACCACTTTACACACGTGACGAAAAAAAATCCGCACACGAACTCTATTACTGCTGAGAGGAAAATCTTAATCCTACTAAACATATTTAAAACAATTTAATGAATTCTGCTCAGTCTTATAAATCTGTTGCTCCGAGACTGGATAAAGAATCTTATAAATGGCTTTATTTTTCTAAAAATGGGATGTGTGCGTCAGAGATGTTTCATCAAAAAAAAAAAAAAAAGACCTTAATTAGGTAGTAATTATCTGTGTATTTATTTGTTAGTTTCTTAAGGGGTCAAGCACTGAAGGTTTTTTGCTTCCACAGTGGAGCATCTGGCAACCCATTGAACATGTTTGCCATATTAGATTGGATATCTACATTAAATCATCTTCTGCTCCAACATAAACTATATGGACAAAAGGTTTGTGGTCACCTGACTGTAAATTGGTATGTGCGTTTCTGAACATCTCATTCCACATTTTGTCTCCGTTTGCTGTTGTGATAACCTCCACTCTTCTAGGAAGATGTTGCACCAGATTTTGGAGTGTGTTTGTGAAGATTTGTGCTCATTCAGCCACAAGAGTGTTAGTAAAGTCTGCTAGTGATGTAGGGTGAGGAGGCCTGGGGTGCAGTCACCGTTCCAATTCATCCCAAATGTTCTGGGAGTCAAAGGTTTATAGCAGGCCACTAAGATCTTCCACTTCAACCCACTACAACTCCAAATCACATCTTTATGGAATATAAGGGCATAAGGGTATCATCATGCTGGAACAGGTTTGGGTCTCCTAGTTCAAGTGAAGTAAAGATTTTATGCTACTGCATCCTAAGGAATCCTAAATGTTGTGTTCCTCCAACTTTGTGGTAACAGTTTGAGAAATATTCAAATATGACAAAAAAAAAAAAAAAATTAGGCATTCAAATACTTTTGTCTGTATAATGTATTTGATCCTTTTATTATGAACTTTTGACAGACACATCGTGAGACTGAGCAAAAAAAATGCATTTTTTCATTCATATATTTGAGTGATATGTATGTATGTATATATATTGAGTGATGAATGTATATATGTGCACGTGAGTGTAAGACACTACAGATAAATAGGGCTATATTGCAAAACAGTAGATATCTCAATAAATCTTGCGATAGACGGATCAATAAATTCAGAATCAGAAATCTAAAAACTAACTCCAGATGACTTAAATTCAACTCACAAACGAAGCAGCTATTTGCGTCGTACTGTATCGAAACAATACTGAAAAATAGAAATCCTTTTTCTAATTTGCCTGCAGCTCACTGAGACAAGTTCGAAAACTCTCGACACACACTTCTCCAGTTGGGTGTCTTTTGGAAGTCAAGCTCCAGGCCTCCTCAAACATGTGATCTGGAATATGCAGGTCGACGTTCTGGAAAATCTGCTTCATCTAAAACGGGAAGAAGAAATCGAGCAGGTTAAAATTAAAATTTTAAATGTTATGTTTTACTTGACTTTGTTCATTGATATGAATTTCTCAAATACAGATTAAGAATATTTTTAGATCTGTATATTGCTTTGTAATTGCAGTCCTTTTAATCCATGTCTTATTATTATTATTATTATTATTATTATTATTATTATTATTATTTAAATGTCCCCAGTTACTCTTAATTATGCAAAATACATAGATTGTAATTTTAATAGAAACAGAACTCCAAATCTTGTTCTTAAGCTCATGAGATGGAAAAGCCCGGTTTTTGGTTTTAAGTTATTTTTAATTATTATTCCAATTATTATTTTAAGACAAAATACAGTACGCATAAATGTCATGCTCACTGAACAAATTAAGCTAGGTTTCATTCCTACATAATTAGTATAATGAAAGTTTTCCCCTACCATCATCTTCTCCAGTTTGCATATAAAACAGGACTATGGATCTGATTGTGTGACGTCATAAATTCCTCATGTTTCCTGAGTCGTTTTTTGCCAGAAGTTCTAAAGACTTTTTTATTTAGCTTTGTTTTAACAAATTTCTCCCAGCCAACCATTTACAAATCAGTATCCAATAAGAATACACCATTTACAGTTCACTGATGTCCCATGTTGGCTCACCTCTTCCTTGGTGCGAGGGCAAAAGAAATGTCTCTCATCCACCCCGAATAGAGAGTACAGTGTGGGAAACAGTAATGCATACGCCGTGCCCTCTTCACCGTAGTTTGTTCGGTCACTGATGCGCTTGATACGTGGGGCAGCCAGATCCGTTCGCACCGATGGAACGCCATATGTGCGATTGTAATCTGTAGATCACAAGCATGTAAAGCACACACAATTTGCTCTGGTATAATATTATGCCAGAAATAGTGTGTAGGTTGCAGGTGTGTAGGTTGCTTTTTCATTAATATTGTTTACATAATATCCAGTTATAAAGTCATTACCAGATCAGGGAATTGCTGTCTTCGATTTCCATATGTGTAAGCACATGATAACACTTTCTTCAAGACTAGTATGCTCTTATGTTTCAATCTTTACCAACATAAAGGGGGGAAAAACCTAATATACTACATAAAATCCTGACCGTTCGGCCCAAAACAGCCCAAGATTCAACATACTGCATTTTATTCTGAGATGCTTTTCTGCTTATCACGGTTGGAAAGTTACTTGTCCAGTGTGGCAATTCTGTGTACACTCTTTAGACTGTTAAGAGTGTAAAAAACCTAGCAGTTTGAGAAACTCTCAAACCAGCCCTGTTGGCACCATCAACAATGCCACACTGACTGTCACTGAGATCATTTAGGAAAGTGGTAGCTGAGTGGTTAATATGCTGGACTTTTGATTAGCAGGTCATGAGTTCAAATCCGATTTCCTGCCACTGCTGGGCCCTCAAGCAAAGCCTTTAACCCTCTATTGTATAAATGAGATAATTGTAAGTTGGTCTGAATAATAGTATGTGCCAAATGATGTAAATGTAGATCACTGTGATTTTTTTCTTCATTCTGATGTCTGATGATATAACGATAATATATGTATATTGTGCTGAGTTTATTACATGCAAAAGGGCATCTATGTCTAACACACTAAATGTTGTTACAAAAGTCCTCTAATGTCTTCTATTTATGTATATAATTGTTGAATGTATGCTATGTACATTCTTGTAGCATTATGGGCCTGTTGTTTACTATTGTTGCTAAAAAACAACTAAAATGTCCTGAGTGAAATGTGCCACCCGAGACTCTGAGCATTTGACCCACACGAGTCAAGCCATTGGTCATAATGTGACTCACTGTTAGCAGCCAGCTCACCCGTGATGGCGCAGATGGCAGAGGATGATGTGTTGATGCGCTCTGGCTCTGCTCGGGTTCTGCTCAGTGTTTTAGGGGTTTTCAAAGAGCTCCCCACCTTCACGGGTTCCAGGTCTTCACACTTGGCCAGACTTTCAGTTCCAGTCTGTTTCTCTGCGTCCGCTTCCTGAATCTCAGTTCTCATGCTGACAGCCAGGGTCGTGCTGGGCTTTCGCTCTGAAAGGATGGACAGAAACTTTAACCCTTATGCTCTGCTCAGGTCAAAACAACCTGCATTGACTTCCTGTGCATTATAAACATCAATACAGAAACGTCAAGGCTGTTTCTGCTTCTTCACGGCGCACTTCGGGTGATGGTCCTGTATTTGTCTTCCTAAAAACCTCCATACTTACATGCTTACTAAAAATGAGCATTAAGAAAAATTGCTGTGGTGATTTTCTGACCGGGTTTCTGTTTAATGAAGACATTTCTGAGAAAAAGTACATTCCAGTCGTCATCACTTCATCACTAGTATACTGAGTGCTTCTAATTATGTGTAATCAAAAACTGCATTAGCACTGAAACACTGATTGATCTCACCTGTCAAAATCCTTTGCTCTGCTCTACTTATTGGCATTTTGTCCTTCCAATTAAGGAAGTTTGCAAATTCCAGGAAGTTAATTAGCCCATCTTTATCAACATCGCAGTAGTCCATAAGATCGTCCAGGATGTCTGTGCTAAGGTCCAGGTTAAACTCATGACACATGTCCTGTAGGTCCTCCTTATCAATACCTCCCTGGGCTTTCTAGACCGAAAAAAGATTAATTTAAATATTCATGCCCTAAAAAGTGTGCAAAAATGAGTACAAACAAATACAAATAATTAGAGTTTTCAGAGAATGCTAACAGAAATGCACTAAAGCTAAAAATGAATTAAAGTTAGTTATTAGTGGTTAGAAATGCTAAAATTACAGCTGACAGTCATTTAAAATCAGGTAGATTGTTAGAAATCCTAACATTTAGGCTAAGGTTAAATCAATAACTAGTTAGTGATGGGTAAAAAATTAGTTAGTAATGGTAAAAAAAAGTTGTCATTAAAGCTAATAATAATTGAAGTTAGCTAGTGATGCTAAAAAATGCTTAAAAGCATAATGACTGAAAGCAAGTTGTAGCTAACTAGTGCAAAGCTAACTTTTGTAATAAATTATAACTTGCGTATGAAAAATTCTTTTTTCATGCAATTGCCCATCTGGGGGCTTTTGTATACCATGATATACTCTGGATATCCAGATTATTAGGCATGCTTATGTGTTCCTTAATAAGCCAGAAGCACTGTGTATAACCGTGATGTTTCACTAACAAGCCTTTGACCTTGTCGTAGTGTCTGAATGCTTGCAGCAAAGAGTTGAAGTTTTGGAAGTTGGCCTTCTTCAGGTGCTGACGTACGGCACTGACCAGCGTGCTACTTCTGTCCTGGCCTTTCCTGTGCTCTAAAGGTGGTGTGGAGTGCAGGGCATCTGCTGCACCTTAGTGGAGAAATAAATCTATAATTCAATATGGACAGTGCTGGTACACTAACTCGAGGGGCTTCGATGAAAGTCCACGATTCACCTCTTATAACAGTGGTACTAATTAGTCAGCATGTATGTGTCATAATAATAAAGCAAACCTGAAGACATTTCTTAGAATTGTATGGTGCTTACAAAAAAATTGTATACTGTAATTCCCCGTTTATCGCGGTGGTTATGTTCCAAAAAAACATGATAAATAAACGCCATCCCAAAAATGCTATTTTATGTATACAGTACTGTAACATTTTACTTCATTTTATAATTAATAATTGTATTTTTATTAATACATTTATTTATTTTAACATAAAACTCCAACTGGCAAATGCAATTCTGCGATAAACCGGGGGCGCCAGATTCAAAGCGCTAAAGTTGGGGATTAGTGTATTACACTGTTTTAAAATGTTTAATTCTGATTGGTCTAAAGGTCATTTGGCTAACACAATGGCAAGCAAAGACATTTGAAGCTGGAAACGGTTATAAGGCCATTACCAAACAATTTAAAGCTCATCGTTCTATAGTGAGAAACATTATTCACAAGTATAAAACATTCAAGACAGTTGCCAATCTTTCCAGGGATGGTTGTGCCAGAAAATTCACCCCAAGGTCAGACTGCACAATGCTCAAAGAAACTACAAAAAAATCTCATGAGTTGCATCTTAGACTCAGGGCACAATTAGAATGTTAAATGTTAAAGTTCATGGCAGTACAGTTAGAAAAGGCTGAACAAGTTTTGTTTGTATGTATAGATTGCCAAAAAAAAAGTCTCCTCTCTCTAAAAAGAACATGGCAGCACGGCTTATGTTTGCAAAGTTGCGTCTAAACAAACCACAAGACAACTTTAACAATGTCCTTTGGACAGATGGGACCACAGTCTTTTACTTTTCTGTCTCCTCAAGTGAGCCCTTCTCTTTCTCTGTGCTTGCCTGATGCAAACCTGACCTGAGTGTAAAAGTATTTACACTGACCAGGCATTACATTATAACATTACAACATTATGAAAAGTGAAGTGAATAATACTGATTATCTCTTCATCATGGCACCTGTTATTGGGTGGGATTTATTAGGCAGCAAGTGAACATTATGTCCATAAAGTTGATGTGTTAGAAGCAGGAAAAATGGGCAAGCATAGGGACTTGAGCACCTTTGACAAGGGCGAAATTGTGATGGCTAGACGACTGGATCAGAGCATCTCCAAAACTGCAGCTCTTGTAGGATCCGCAGCTCTCGTCTGTTTCATCAAAGGCTGTCGAGCTACTGTAGCTCAAATAGCTGAGGAATTTAATGCTGTTAATGCTCGACAGGTCAGGACTGTTTTGGCAGCAAAAGGCGAAACAACACAATATTAGGCAGATGGTCATAATGTTATGTCTGATCGGTGCAGATGGCCACTAATACATATTCCTGTATATTCTCACCTTCACCTCATCTTCACCCTGCATGCTCTATTCAATGCCTCACACTTAACCAGGCTTTGGTCTATAGAGTTTTGACCAAAGCCTGAATCCACCAAAGTGAGGTATGTACCACCTTGGATACTCACGGGCTTCCGGTAAATACCAAGCCCAATCGGGGGGCGCCCTGTGGCACAATGGGGATCCGAACCACCAGCCCCACTTTTATCATGGTTCATTGGTCCTGGAAATGCCCAGGGTCCCCACAGCGCCAGTAGACCAGCTCAGGATTCCCAGCATGGAGCTTCTGGGCTACAAGCTGGACCACAGGCTGGGCCTTCCTTGAGATGAGTGGCAAAAGGTGGAGTGCCCATTCAGATGCTGGCTAGCCCCTCATGTTAGCCACCCACTCATACAACTCAAGAAAAGCCTCAGCATCATTCTGTTGCCCCATCACGTTGAGCACGATTTACAGTACCAATACAAATTTCAACATTGTACAATAATATTAAAGATATATAAACTAGGAAAGAACGCTTACGCAATTAAGTAGTTAAGTGTTAAACAACCCAGTATGTGTTTTATATTTAGAATTGTCCAAACTAGATACATTTGGCTTTGATGACAACTTAGCATTCTCTCATCAGACTCACAAGAATGGTGTTTAATTCACAGGTGTTCCTTGTCAAGAGATCATTTGTGACATTTCTTGCTTTCTTTATGTGCTTTAGACCACCCGGAAAGGCTGAGTAAAGAGTTAATAGCCTTATTAGTGCAACTAAAACTGTACAACTGTACAAATCCATATTGTGGCAAGAAACACTGATTTAAGTAAAGAGAAAAGACAGTACATTATTAGAAGATAAGTCAATCTAAAAAATCTCAAGAACTTTAAATGTATTCCCAAGTACAATCTTTAAAACCATCTCATGTTTTAAACATGAGATGGTTTTAAAGATTGTACTTGGGAATATATTTAAAGTTCTTGAGATTTTTTAGGAAAAGAAGACCAAGAGCTCCCTCTGCTGCAGAGGATACGTTGGCAGACATATTTCATTATCCACTGTTCAGGGGAGACTGCGTTAGTCAGGCTTTCATGGTCAAAATGCAGCAAGGAAGACATTACTTTGGAAGAATAACATGCAGAAGAGACTTGCTTGGGCAAGAAAACACAAGGAATAGACATTAGATCAGTGGAAAACTGTCCTTTGGTGTGATGAGTCAAAACGAGCGATTTTTGGTTTTAACCACCATGCCTTTGTTAGATGCACAGAGAGTTACTGAATGCATGGATCCCACGGTAAAGCATGGATGAGGAGGTGTGATAGTGTAAGAGCATTTTGCAGCGACATGCTATTTCAACTGGTTTGCACTAAGTGGGACCATTATTTGTTTTCCAACAGGACAATGACCCAAACACAACTCTAGGTTATGTAAGAGCTATTTGTTCAAGAAGGAGATTCTTGAAGTGCTGCATCAGATGACCTGGCCTCCACAATCTTCCGATCTAAATCCAGCTGAGATGGTTTGGGATGAGTTGGACCAGAGAGCAAAGGAAAAGCAAACAACAAGCACTCAACACTTCTGGGAACTATTCAAGGTTGTTGGAAATCCATTCCGGGTGACTACCTAATGAACTTGACTGAGAGGATGCCAAGAGTGTGCAAAGCTGGCATCAAATCGGCGTCTCTAAACTTTTGACTGGTACTGTAGGCGGCTGCGGCTGGAGCAATCTGCTTTTCCAGCGTTGCTCTGAAATGCCTTCTGGTCCATCTCCTGAGCTTGGAACGGTGCCTGGAAGCTCTGTTTCTGCTCCGTATGCACCTGGAAAGAGGGCTTGGTGTTGTGTCCGCTGGAGCTGTGCAAAGGCTTTGACCCTTGAATAACTCTTCCTAAGTCCTGGGTTACGGCACCAGTGTGGAGATCTTGCTGGCTCCAAGTCGAAGAAAGAAGAAGCAGGCATTGGTTTTACCAACAACAAAAAATGGGTTTATTCTGCCGCGACCATGCTTTTACGTTTTACGTTTTTTTTTTAGTGGGACATCAATCACTGCTCTGCCACGCACCTTCTGCCACGTACCTGCTGACACAGTATGATTTAAAGATTCTTTGTTACCCGACAAGCTGTTTTTTTGTTGTTCTTCTTCTTCTTTTATGGTGGGGGGCAACATTTTTAACATGTCACAACTTACACAAGGAACCATTGTCTAATTGCTGTGGTATTAAAGGAATAGAACAACATTTGCTGTTATATAGGAAAATAATATAATTCACAGTGATATTAGTGACTTTCTGATGATAGTTATATAGATATATAGTTATATATAGATAGATGATACATTTTTTCAATCATTTTCCTACAACAGCACAGTCTCAAGTGTTGCCAAGATAAAAACAAGTATCCACAAGTTTGATTTAAATTACCGAAGTCGTCTGGACGCGGCGGCGCTCCGAACGTGTGGTCAGCCGGAACTCCCATGGTGTCTGCGATTCTAAAATTGATCAATAAAGATTAACATTTGTCAGCTATCTAATGATAAAGTACACGGCAGTGACGGTATTAAGAACTTACGGGTCGCGCACTTTGCCGATCTGCGACTGCGTCCTCTCTCGGAAGTCGTCACATCGCTTTGAGACAAACTTTGCGCTGTGGTTCCTTTCGGGGCAAAAAATGTCATTTTTATTTTGAAAATGTCCTGCATACGCATTACATTCGAATTAGAATACTTTTAGGTGAAATCAACTTCCTGTACTTGTTAGCTACATTAGCTATGTAGACAATATGGGGGAAAAAAGGACTGGGACACCTTTCCAGCCATTTGTGGTTCTTTCCCAAACTGTACCACAAAGATAAAGGCACACAATTGTATAGGATGTCTTTGGATGTGGTAGCATACAATTGTTGGAGACCCAAACTTTTTCAATGCCTTTGGGGCAGGATGAATCTTACAAATCTCAAAAGCAATTTAAGATTCAAAAAGCTCATACAATACCAGTCATATAGTCAGGTGTCCACAAACCTTTGTCTATATAGTGTTGCTCTGGTGCGACAAAGTTCTATCTATCTATCTATCTATCTATCTATCTATCTATCTATCTATCTATCTATCTATCTATCTAGCTAGCTAGCTAGCTAGCTAGCTAGTTAGCTAGCTAGCTAGCCAAAATGAGGCTTACATTTGTGTATTGCAGCGCCATTGGAGTGATTTTCTGACGTTGTGTCCATCATTGTTGTGTGGAGTGACCATACCAAACCTGCTGTTCTCCTTGTAACTCCTCACGTCATATTTCCTGTTCACACGCTCACCTGAAAACCAGAAACCACCAATTAGAATACTAAGTCAATCCGGTCACTTCTTGGAGTTGTCATTTGCTATGATGTTATGGATGTGCAGTATATTTATGTTCTGTCTCACTTACCAACAAAGTAGGAATTGTGCGAGCGGAGGTATTGCTCATGAGGTTCTTGCACTTCTTGTTCTATTTGCTCTGCTGTTTTTTTTTGCGGATTAACTAGTTCGCCAGCAGTAAATTCTGCGTAAATAAACAAAACATATCATTTGTAATATTGTTTCTTCTGCGATTAAGTTGATAATGGAGATGAAGTGCTCTTTTTAGTGTGATTTTCTTATAAGTGGATGCATCAATAATCTTATATAGTACAATTCTATTCTAATACACTGATTATCTCTTTATAATGGCAGCGGTTAGTAAGTGGGATAAATTTATAAGGCAGCAAGTGAACATTTTGTCCTCGAAGTTGATGTTAGAAGCAGGAAGAATGGGTAGTAAGGATTTGAGCTTTGAGTTTGACAAGGACCAAATTGTGACGTCTAGACGACTGGGTCAGAGCATCTCCAAAACTGCAGCTCTTGTGGAATGTCTCAGATCCACAGCAATCAGTATCAATCACAAGTGCTCAAAAGGAGGAACAGTGGTGAACCGGCGACAGGGTCCTGGGCGGCCGAGGCTCATTGATGCTGTGGGGAGCGAAGGCTGGTCCGTGTGATCCGATTCAACAGACGAGCTCCTGTAGCTCAAATTACTGAAAACATTAATGCTGTTTATGCTCAAAAGGTCACGTCTGTTTTGGCAGCAAAAGGGGGACCAACAAAACATTAGGCAGGTGGTCATAATGTTATGCCTGTTTGGTGTATAGTATGTGTCTAAGTTTGGCAATTTAAAAAAAATAACAATTACAATTGAGCACTTCCAATGTTGTGGATATAAATATAATTTACATTTATATTTTCAATGATTTTTTTAATATTTTTATTACTGTTCTGTCAGAATTAGCATCCACCAACATAGAGAGTATTGCCAATTTTGCCCCCCTGTAGACACTAATGGCTGTGGCCCCTGGACTGAAAGAATTGCAAATGACATTTCTACATTCATAAAATATGTGATAATTTGGATTATGCTATTATTCAAAGCAACTTACAACAGAAACACATTATATTAATATATTATTGACGGTTTGTTGAAGGATTCCACAAGATCAGCTCACGACCTTCCGAAGAGCAACACAATATCTTAAGGACTTAAGCTGCCATTGACATGTACCTATAGTACTAGACATTCTAGCAAAAGCTAGAGACTTGACTTCTGTGATTACCCCTTACACTCCTTGGTTTCAGGCTACTGGTTGACCACTGACACAAATTTGGAGAAATAACAACAAATAACAGCAGAGGAGAACAAGTATCTCTTGTTGTTCTTACCATAAAGTGGTTTAAAACCAAAAGTTGTCGTTTCAGGATCAAGATCATTTGGTAGACCTGGACCTAAAACCTGGGACTGTCCTAATGGAGCTTTTTTTCTGCTGCTATAAATCGCCTCCTGAAGCTCTCTCAGCCTCTCGTGGTAGTGGGTCTTAAGTGGTGGGCTGATCAGAAGTTGAGCCTATAAAAAAGGGGAGGAAAAAACACACACGTGTTCAATAACTGAATCGTTTGTAGAGATATAAATAAATCAGATCAAATATTATATGGCTGAAAGACATAAGACTCTATATTACCATTATCATTATCATTAGCTGACTATGGACAGGATAAGATAAGATAAGATAAGATAAGATAAGATAAGATAAGATAAGATAAGATATATGTCTATGGGAATCTTTACACTGATAGATGACCCTGAGCGTCTCCCATGCACCAGAGTACTGGCGATATCAGGGTCATTTGCTTTCCCGACGGACACACACACTGTTCCTGGCTCCGGATGTCTACTCTTGAGGAACTTCCGAACCAGCAGGGGTGTATTAGGCTACAAAGAAGCGAGAACATGTTTAGGAATACAGTTGATCCCAAGGATCTGAGATGACTAACCTGTTCTGTGTCACTTTACAAAGAAACGTACACACAATGAGTAAGGAAGTAAATGTAATCCGTTAATGTGCTTTTAACGTATCTGTACTTTTCTGCAGGATTTCCATTTGAGGAGACTTTTATTTGAACTTCACTACATTTTAAAGTCAAATACTTTTTACTCATTTTTTGGAGAATCAGTCCTCTACAGAGCTCTGATCTCATACCTATTTTACACGTGTGGGATAAATTATACGAATGCTGAATGCATCCCAGGCCTCCTCATCTCATCATCATCAGTTCCTGACTTCACTAACCCCCTTGTGGCTCAATAAATCTCACACAAATCTCCACAAGCACACTTTAAAATCTAGTGGAACATCTTCCAACAGAAAATTGGGACTAAATGTGGAATGGGATGTTCAAAAACCACATGAATCTTATAGTCAGGTGTCTGCAAACAAATGTCCATACCGGGTAACCATGCAAGGAAGATATCATAGCAGGTGCACAACATGGAACTTCTACCACCAATATCAATTAAATAATATCGTATTATGCACCATTTTGTCATGTATGTACCACAAACGCACCCTTTAAATCATTTACTGAGTAGACTCATTTGTGGCCCTTTATGTCTGGTAATTAAGGCATAACACAAATGTTATTTACCACCAAACAGTGGAACTAATGAGTGGTAAAACCTCTCCACACCTTATTTCTATACAATGGAAATTTTACAACCTGACACCTTTATGACCCCAAAACAACATGTCAGAACATGCAACGACGTCATATTATCATCGTCATATATAAAAAATAACCTTCAGGAGATCAATGTGTTTCACATCGACTCCAACGATTAATTTATTACAAAATTCCCACATTTGTTTAATCAGTCATTCAGTAAGAAGCATCAGCTTTAATTTGTGTATTTATTTTGTATGGAAAATTAATAAAGATTGCTAAATGGTGTGATTATATCGTTCATTAAAAAGATCAATTTTATGATATCAGACTTTAGGATGTATGCTGTATGATGTACATCACCAGTGTGACATGTAGGAGATAAAACAACAAAGTCATATGGACGATTTTGCAGCATTACTCACCCTTTGTTTTATTTCCTGCAGACAATCCCATGCCCTGTCTCCGTCTGGTACATTTTTCCCTGCCTTTTTTTCAAAGAATACAAAAAATAAATATTGTACATTACTCTCATGTATAATGAATTTATTCAATCAGTTGTAGAGACAATAATCAATTTCAATAAACATAAATTATAAAGCACATCATCAGGTAATGCATCTGAACTCAGCCTTATTAATAGCTATATTACCGCTCTAATACTCGGGAAAGGATCCCTGCATCTCCAGGATCTTATCGTCTTTTCAGAAACAGTCATCTTTAACGTGTGTAACTTTTCTAATTCTAACTTTGCTCTGTTTCCACCCGGAATGTTTACCTGCTGTCGCCTAGCAACCGATTTCCGCGTAGCAACAGCGACATTCTATACAACGCACGGTTCTCATGAATATTAATGAAGAATGAAATGTGATTGGCTGAAGAGAAACGCAGATGATACGACGGGGCTCAGGCCAAAAATAAATAACCATATAAGTTATTTATTTTTTTATACATGGTCCTAATTGTCAGGTGCCCACAAAATTTAAACAACATTTTTATTTATTTGTTTGTTTGTTTCCTAAACATGGTTCTTATGGTAAGATGTCCACAAAATTTTGAACACTTACTTATTTATTTATTTATTTATTTATTTATTTATTTATTTTCTTGCCATGGTCTTAATTGTTAGGTGTCCACAAACCTTGGGCCATATATGTATGTATTTATTTATTTATTTATTAAGCATGACCCTAATAGTCAAGTGTCTACAGACTTACATATTTATTTATTTTCTAGACATGGTCCTAATTGTCAGGTGTCCAAAGAATGTAAACAACACATTCATTTATTTGTTTGTTTGCTTCCTAAACATGGTCCTGATTGTAAGGTGTCCACAAACATTTGACCACTTATTTATTTCTTTATTTATTTTCTTGGCATGGTCCTAATTGTTAGGTGTCCACAAACTTTAGGCCATTTATTTATTTATTTATTTATTTATTTATTTATTAAGCATGACCCTAATAGTCAGGTGTCCACAAACTTACATATGTATTTATTGATTTATTTTCTAGACATTATCCTAATTGTTAGGTGTCCACAAACCTAAACTTTAGGCCACATATTTGTCAGGTGTCCAAAGAATGTAAACAACAAATGTATTTGTTTGTTTATTTCCTAAACATGGTCCTTATGGCAAGGTGTCCACAAACATTTGACCACTTATTTATTTCTTAATTTATTTTCTTGGCATGGTCCTAATTGTTAGGTGTCCACAAAACTTAGGCCATTTATTTATTTATTTATTTATTTATTTATTTATTTATTTATTAAGCATGACCCTAATAATCAGGTGTCCTCAAAATTACGTATTTATTTATTTCCCAAACAAAGTCCAAATAGTCAGGTGTCTACTGTCTTTCATTTTATTTATTTATTTGTTTGTTAATAGTCAGGTGTCCGCATACTTTTGGCCGTAGCCCCTGGTGTATATGAGCGGTTTGTGTCAGTATTTAATGTATTAATAATGGGCGGGCCAAAGTGGAAAAAAGTTATCGACCAATAAGGAAAGGCGCTGAGTGAGTCTGTGTTCTTATTGGCTGACGGGCTGAAACACGTCACCGCGTGTCAGTTCCAGTCACCCGATCTGTCAGGCAGATCTGCGGGGGAAGTTGCGCAAAAAAGAAAAAGAAAAGAAAAGAAAGAAAGAAAAAGGACGAGGAAGGAATTTAAGTCGTCTTGTATTTGTTTTCTCTTTAACCCGATCGTGGAGCTTCTTTTTTATATTTAATTCGGAAACCAGGTACTTCATGCGGTGAGCTCTTGTGTGTCTGGTGTCATGTTTGGAGCTTTCGCTTTTTCTTCTTCTTTTTTTTTTTTACCTAGCCGGTGACTGGTTAGCATTATTAGCATCTGTATTAGCATCTTTATTAGCATCATTATTAGCATGTCGTCGCCTGAAAGAAATCGACGTCTGTTCTTGCAGTAGGCTCAGTTTAAACCGAATTAACTTCCTGCACCGAATCGAATTCCTCTGTGCGTTTAATTCGCTTTAAACGAATAATGATTAAATTTTATACACATATCTATGGGCCCTATTTGTTGCCAGGAAGCGTCCGCAGCTAGCATTGATGCTAACTCGGATGTGCTAGTTTACAGACCGGATCTTCTTCAGACATTCGGGTTTGTTTTGACATTTAAACTAAGATAATTTAATATTAACACATAACATTATATTTATATAAATATAAAAAACCTGTTTCACGTCGACCTGAACGATTAGGTAGCCAACTACCGAGCTAACTAGCTAGCATGCTAGCCTGCCTGTGTGATGACAGTCAAAACAAATACTGGTCTGGAGGAAAACACGGACCAGCGAACACACATACAGGAGGGAAAAACTGTCTTTATATCATTTTAATTTATATAATTTAATTATACAAAAAAAGCATAATCATCTTACAAAATGGATTTGGGTTTATTTGGGGTTTTTGTACATCTCATGGTGTCTGCGGACATGCTAGGAGTCACTAGCTAGTGCTAAAGAATAATAATAACAATTATTATATTAAGTTATTGATTTATTTATGTTTAAGTAGCTTCTTCAGCGACAAATAGACCATGTTTCTCAAAATACGTCAGTGGTGTGATCTCTCCTCACGTGTAAATAAGTGACGTCCCAAACTAATTTGCATATCTCTAATGACGCCACAGTGGGGTGAAAGAGGGATATATATATATCTATGGAGGAGACTCGGAGAACACACTTAGTACATAATTATCATCTGTGCAGAAGCTGGTGTTCATGGTCAAGAAGTGTTTGGTTACATACTGTTGCTTGTATTTGCCAAATATTCATGTATGTACTATTTTATTTACACATTTATTTCCTAAGCACAAATGGTCAGGAAATAGACATTAAGGGCCTGGGTGTTAATGGAATAATGCACATTAATTACTGTAAATACTGTCATGAAGAATATTTCATTGGTTCATGGAAACAGTGGTGTCCAGATTAAATCTAGGAACAAAGTTGCTGATGTAACCATGACATACACATACAGTTACTTTATTTGTGTTTTGGGGCACCAGAGTAATGTTTTTTTACTAGTCCAAATATAAGGACTGGGGTATGGACGGCTGTCAGTGATTGGTTGATAGGAAGAGTTTAGCTCATAGATTAGTTTATGGTAACAGTTTTGGTCGGTGATTACTTGATCACAGTTTAGGTAAATGATTGATTTGGTACGGTTTTGGTCCATGATTGATTGATGGGAACACTAGTGGTCAGTGATTGGTTGTTAAAACAGTAGCGGTCAGTGATTGGTTGTTAAAACTGTAGAGGTCAGTGATTGGTTGTTAAAAACACTAGCGGTCAGTGATTGGTTGTTAAAACAGTAGCGGTCAGTGATTGGTTGTTAAAACACTAGCGGTCAGTGATTGGTTGTTAAACCACTAGTGGTCAGTGATTGGTTGTTAAAACAGGAGCGGTCAGTGATTGGTTGTTAAACCACTAGTGGTCAGTGATTGGTTGTTAAACCACTAGTGGTCAGTGATTGGTTGTTAAAACACTAGTGGTCAGTGATTGGTTGTTAAACCACTAGTGGTCAGTGATTGGTTGTTAAAACACTAGTGGTCAGTGATTGGTTGTTAAAACACTAGTGGTCAGTGATTGGTTGTTAAAACACTAGTGGTCACTGATGGTTGTTAAAACAGTAGTGGTCAGTGATTGGTTGTTAAAACAGTAGAGGTCGGGACAATTTGCTGCAAAGGACTTTTTTCCACAGAAACTATAGACTATGTATCTAAGTTACTTTATTTGGGCTTGGGGTCACCAACTTATCAGGTTGTTACTAGACTAAATAGAGGGACAAAAAATAGTTGGTATGTTATGGAAGGCTGCAAACACCATGATATCACATTTGGTCAATCTGTGTTAACTACTAATAATCAGCAATTGAGGCTCTAAAACAATCAACACATTATCACTATATTATTGTCTAATATATATATATATATATATATATATATATATGATGGCTCCATTAGTTTCTGCATATTAACTGGTGTTTAAAAACACAATGTCCAATAACAGCAGTTTATTAGATAAGAGGCAGATTATACCCGGTAACCTGGTATGTACCATTAGCATTCTTACTAGGCTCTGAGTATACAAATACATGATACTGATCCTCAGGTCCTCTCAGTAAACAAGCCTACTGCCTGCTCGAGCTTCAACTGGTTGGTCTATGTAACATGTTTCCATGATGTGTGTGTGTGTGTGTGTGTGTGGGTAAAAGATCCTTATTGTAAATAATCGCAGAAAATGTTGAAAATTTCCGCAATTCTTTAAAATGTAACAAGAGAATAAGAGAGAATAAGACAACATCAGTAACGAGAAATGAGACATGTACTAACGAGAATTAAAAAAAAGAATTCTCTGTATTGTGATCAGGAAGGAAGCAGCATTATGAGAGACAGAACTGAAGCATACAATTGCAAATACATAATTCCTGTAAATACACAAAACATAATCCAGTGAGTTTATTGATCCTTCATGCATTAGAGCTGAAATTTATGAGTAACTTTTTTTTTTTTTTGCACTTTTTTCTCCTTTCTTTTCTCTTCAGATTTAAACAGATCCGATTTCAGATCATAACAGGTGATTGGTGAGTCGGTCATGGCAGGAAGAGGCGGTGCTACGAGACCTAACGGGCCGAACGCAGCCAGCAACAAAATCTGTCAGTTCAAACTGGTGCTTTTGGGCGAGTCTGCAGTGGGCAAGTCGAGCCTGGTGCTGCGCTTCGTCAAAGGCCAGTTCCATGAGTTTCAGGAGAGCACGATAGGAGGTAAGAGCACTCTTGTGTGAGAATGAGGAAGTAACACTTCGGTTTAGAGTCACTTTCATAGATTTGACACCAAACGCTCGGACAAACAACAAAAAAACAAAACACGCAGACAGAGTGGCGTTTGCAAAAGACCGCTCACCTCTCACACCGGCGAATACTCAGATACCCGGCGCCAAGATTGTATATCGCCACAATCCGGGAGAAACAGATGCTGCCAGATGTTATTCTTCTCAAAAATTTTTTAAAAAAAGGTAGACGTTAATGCTGTATAAAAAATATCAGTTCCACCATTTTTTCTTTTTTAAGAAAAGAACATCGATTATTCTTTAACGTCATCTCACGTTGCACAAAAAGATCACTGCTTTCTTTCTCCTTTTCTATTCGCCGTTAAAGTGTCTCGGATTTTTGAGCATCAGGAACCAATGAATTAGTGAGTGGTAGTTAAATTAGTAAATTGGTGAGTGCTTTTACATGCAGTCCCCTTTTTTTTTTTTTTTTTTTTTTTTTTTTGTTTACCTTTGTCCATGCCATTTAAGCCTCGCAATGGCGTCCATCCAGTTCCAGGAGAACTGAAGGCTGTTCGCATCTAGAAAGCGATTCGACGCTGAATTGACGCAACCTCAGGAAGTGAGGAAAGCGTTCTGTGTGTTTTGGGTTGCAGCATTTTTTTTAATACGCACATGCTGCTGAACTGAGTCAAAGTGCAAAGCAGCAGTGTTGTGGAACGATTGAGGTGCTTTGGATATTTATGTTTCATGCTTGGCAAACATTTGTTGATTTAAATAGGTGTTTTTTTTTTCCTACATGTCCAATGTTTTGGACTTCTGCTTGTAAATATGGAATAAGGAAGTGTTAATGTAAGCTGTGGGAGTCGAAATCCCACTTCTTGTGCTCCAGTTTGAGAACTTTGATAGAAGTATTATAGAGAGTCATAACATTTTGTAAAGAGATGCAATTAAACTAGGGGTGTAACAGTACACAAACTTCACGGTTTGGGTTTTAACTCGCGGTTCGGTTCGTTTTCGGGACGTTTAGGGGACGAAATGCAAAACATAATTGCTTATCATTTATTATTATAAACATTTGTAAACATTAATAGTTAAAAATTTTTCAAAACCATTACTTAGACGTCTGCTTGGATAAATAATATATAAAATAATATTAAATAAAATTAATGCAAATAAAATATCTAAAAATAAATCAAATGAATGCAATACTCTATTTTTTTTATTATATCGATTAAATTGTGTAATCGGTAAATTGGTGGAAACAAAGTTTATTAAATAAAATAAAATAAATGGAAAAAAATGTATTAAATAGTTTACATTGGTCAGACCTTTATTTGGGTAATACTGATGTGTTTATGTGGAACCTTTTATAAAGAAATTTCGCGATGCACTACAAATCTTATTTCCGGTACCGAGTGAGTAGCCACGGTGACTTTTATTTATTCATTTTTTAAATTTATTTATTTTTATAAAAATCTTAAAATAAAAAAAAAAAAACGCGTTTCAAATGTGAGGCAGAGACTAAAGATGTCTGCGACTTTACAAAGTTTTATGTCAGATTTTCTTTGTAATCTTTGACACGAAGTTGTGTTTCCGGTCATGAAGTGCATACTGTCTTTCTTTTTTCTCACATGAAACCTACGTTCTGTGTAATTATGGATTACTAGGATTATAATAAGTACCTGGTATACTGTATGTGGAGTCCCAACACCATCAACTAAATATTTATAAGTAAACAGAGACTGCTGTGTGTGGCCTCTAGGTGCTCATATACTGGGAAAACAACCACAGGAATGTCACTCTACCTCTTTTCTGTTCCTCCTCTCTCTCTCTCTCTCTCTCTCTCAGCGGCCTTCCTGACTCAGACAGTATGTTTGGATGACACAACGGTGAAGTTTGAGATTTGGGACACAGCTGGTCAGGAGCGCTACCACAGTTTGGCTCCAATGTATTACAGAGGCGCCCAGGCAGCGATCGTGGTGTATGACATCACAAACGAAGTAAGTCGGGGCTTAAAAGGAAACAGAGGTTGCATTTGTTTTGTTTTTTTATCACACACAAGCATGCCTAGTGTGGAACAGGCTGGCTTGGAGCCAAGGGCACAAAGTGCTCTCGCAAATGGACAAGTAATGGATAGTAATGCAGCATGATTGCCCAGGAAATGCTAGATCACGTCTTTTTTTCTTTCCCTCTTTCCCCCAGGAATCATTTGCACGTGCAAAGAATTGGGTTAAAGAGCTCCAGAGGCAAGCCAGTCCTAATATTGTAATAGCTCTGGCTGGAAACAAAGCAGATCTTGCCAGCAAGAGAGCCCTGGACTTTCAGGTTTGTGGTTTTTTTCTCTCTTATGTATGTGCATATTAGTCTTGTATGATGCCTACATCTCCAGCTTCATAATCACATGACTGTTGTGTGCGTTTTCTTTTTCTGCTCTGTTCTAACTAAAAATTCACTACTCACACTTCACAACATACATTCCATGTAAAATATATAAAATAAAAATATATAAAAAAAATGTATAGTACTGAATCATGAAAAGGTGTTGAATAAAATAAATACGAATATATTCATTAATAAATATAATTAAATAAGCACACAGCATCAGCGATTCGCCTCTAGAAGCCTCTCCCGTAATTAGAGCAGCCCAGAAGCCGGAAATATAATAATTGTGTACCGTATTTTCCGGACTATAAGCCACTACTTTTTTCCCACGCTTTGATCCCCGTGACTTAAACAGTGAATAATTTATGGAGTTTTTCCCGGTTTTACAAGCTTCAAACCAAAAAAACTGAGACCCATAATATTAGACCAATGAAATTGCCGAACGGGTTCAGGTGAACCAATGAAACTCTTTATATTAAATCAGATGCGCTCCCACTGAATCGGGCCGCACCACATCATAAATATGGATGATGTTCCTCTGACGTTTGATCTGCCGCTCACTCGGGCTGTCTACAGGAAATGCGTATCATTCGTCACGCTGAAAACAACCGGGCATGAAAACACACTTCACCTGTGTTCTGAGCTGCATATATATATATATATATATATATATATATATATATATATATATATATAATATATGAGAGAGAGAGAGCGAGAAGGCTATTAAAAATACATTGCTTTGTTTAACGAAGGTATTGTTTTCCCTTGCAGGAGGCACAGACTTATGCAGATGACAACAGTTTGCTTTTCATGGAAACGTCAGCGAAGACGTCGATGAACGTGAACGAGATTTTTATGGCTATTGGTAAGGACCCGCCAGGATTCATCAGACGCATGCAGTCAAACGAAGGAATCATTTCCTAGAAAATCCCACCATCCAAGTGTTTTATTCCTTTCACTGAGAATTTGCTATCGATGTACCTTTATGTTATAGTATATTATATAAAAATTCACTATATTCCCAAAAGTATTGGGTCACCTGGTCATAAGTACGGTATGTGATTTCTGATCATTGTATTCCACATTTAGTTCCAATTCACTCGTATAATTTCCTCCACTCTTCTGGGAAGATGTTCCACTAGATTTTGGAGTGTGCTTATGGATATGTGTTCATCAGCCACAAGGGGGTTATGAAAGGCAGGTACTGATGTAGGTGAGGACCCCTGGGGTGCACTCAGTGTTCATATTCATCCCAAAGGTGTTCAGTAGGGATGAGATCAGAGCTCTATAGCAGGCCATTCAGGATCTTCCTCACTTTGTGCACAGGGGCATCGCCATGCTGGAACAGGTTTAGGTTTCCAAGTTGAAGTGAATGCAAAATTGTATTATAGCGCCATCTAAAGACGTCCTGTACAATTGAGTGCTTTGTGGTAACAGTTTGGAAAAGAACTACATATAGCAGGAAAGTTCAGGTGACCCAATACTTTTGGATCTATAGTGTGTGTATATGATCAATAGCCTTTAATAGCAGCACCGATACCTAGTAAAAAAAATAAAGAAAAAAAATGGTTTCTTTTATAATGAAATAGCATTTGATATATTTATTTTTTGTATTTTTTTTTACGCTGCAGCAAAGAAACTCCCTAAGAATGAGCCCCAGGCAGCCGGAACGAGCGCAGGCCGGACTCGAGGAGTGGACCTGGCAGAGACAGTGCAGCCCACCAAAGGGCCATGCTGCAGCAACTAACCCCCGAACACACACATTGTCACCTCCCAACTAACTCTGCATCACTTCTGGACATGGGGCGCATCCTTCCAAACCTCGCTCCCTGGAACTGCTAAAGACTCTGTATAGCTCTGTTTCTAATACCCATTTGTTTTTCTTTTGTTTGTTTTTTTTAAAGCAAATATAAATTCTTTAATATAACGGATGCATGTATCACTACAAAGCCTTGATATACATTTTTAACTTAACACAGGGGAAAGGTTATCACGGTTGAACACGAGGAAGAACGAGAGCTTGGTCTTGTGTGTGTGTGTGTGTGTGTGTGTGTGTGTGTGTGTGTGTGTGTGTGTGTGTGTGTGTGTTGTATAGCGTAGTATTAAGGATATAACAGGTCCAGACCTGATTTGGTGGCTGTCGGTTGCTTGTATTTGCAGCTTGGTCATGCTGTACATGCAACTTTCAGTGTGTTTGAGTGCCATAGTGGGGAGGATCAACTTTAGGGAAGGTCTGACCAAAACAACCTAATCCTAAACAAAAATGCTACCTAAACGATTACTGTTCTATGTGTAAATGATGGGGAGGACAGAAGCTGTTTTGTTGCATGTTTCGACTGTTAATCTGGTTAAAAAAATAATTCCCACAATCACAATAACTAGTACAGCATCCAGGATACTAGTTCCTTTCTTTTTCATTTTTTGGAATCTCCTGCTTGTAATTACGACCCTAATATCGGTGTCCAAGTGCAGTTCCGCAGTGGGAAGTTACTTCCGCTGACTTTCAGCTCAAATATCAGCCACAATAAGAATTTGATGGATGTAAAATAAATCAAGCCTCTGCTTATCCAAGCTATTCGTTGTGTAGCTTTTAGAGAACGAGCGATCATCATCCTGCCTACGCGTTCCTCATTGAGTCTAAGAATACACAGTCTTTCCTCTGAGGTTATTAAAAGTATTGGTGGCAGATTCGGTGAACCTGTTACTGTTTCGGGGCAGTCAAGTCTGATCATCAGACATGATTTGACCAATAGATGTGGTGTTTTTTTTTTTTTTTTTTAATAAATCAGTGGCAATTCGGTTCTATCCTGCTGTATGGAGTACTGTTGATAGTTACATGCTGGCGTTCCATACATCACTAAAGAACAGTAGATAAATGCCTTTATTCAGTCTTTGGAGCGAAAGCCTCTTTCATAAATGTCACACATAATTCTTCATAGTGCATGGCTGATGCATTATTGTGATGCAGTGTAGTACGGCTATGAAAAGCTTTGAAGACTCTTTTCATCTCTAGAATATATTTCTGCTCATTTAAACGCCCAGCGGTAGAAAAAAAAAAAGTGTCGAGGTACCCAGTATATCTTGCCATCTACATCTTAAATACTACTATATGAACTGTTTGCAATGGACCGTATGTATGCACCCTTCTTATTTTTTTTTTTCTTTTTTCTTGTACAGTTCCCTTTAGAGTTTTTTATTTCACAAATCGGCCAAATGATGTTTAAATGTTTTTTTTTCCTCCCTTGTATGTAGTGTTATTAACAAATCAACTTGACATTTAATGGTCTGTCTAGTGCTTCTTTCGAGATGCTAATTTCTTTTCTATTGAGATACTATTAAATTGCACAAATATGAGTTGTATTTTTAAATAAGTCATTATGAGATGATGCCTGCCTGGTGTCTCTGCAGTGTGATCGAGCTGAAATGGACCACGGTGAGCTCGATTAGCGAATTGCCGCAGGTAGCTGAAGAAGTTCATTCGCAGCCGCCCGAGAGCCGAAAAGGATCGAGTGATGTAACAGCATTAACACTGAGAGACTGATTTTTTTTTTTTAAATGTCCAGGTACTGGTTAATATTTCCAATAAAGGGGGTGAATTGTATACAGATTGTGTTTGGATATTTCTTTCTTATCACATGATCACTGGAGAACGATGTTCTCACAGCTGCTGATGCATGCTTTTTCCTATTCTGCCAGGGTAAAACCATTATGTTTATGGTTTATTTTACCTTCTGCTCAAGAGCTTCTCACAGGCCTCTGGAGGTATGGCTTCTCATTTGGTGGTGCTGTTGTAGGATAATGATCACAGGCTGCCTGAGGCAAGGCTATGGAGGGATAGTATCTTACTTGGGGATGCTGCTGATGATCATGGACCAGACTCTGGAGAATTTTTTTTTTACTTGGAAAAGTCATTGTAATGATCACAGGCCATTGGAGGCCAGACTCTCAAGAGATGGTTGCTCACTTTAAGATGCAATTATAAGGCACTAGGATCACAGGGAATTGTAGGCCATCTCTTGAGAGACGGTTGTTCACATGGAGATGCCATTGTAGGGCACAGGAATCACAGGTCATTGGAGGCCAGATCATTGAAGGATGGTTGCCTCACTTGGAGATGGCTTTAAAGGCCAGGCGCTTAAGAGATGGTCACTCACTTGGAGATGCGATTGGTGACTAGACACCCGAGGGATTGTTGCTCACTTGGAGATGCCATTGTAGAGCACAGGGATCAGAGGTCATTGAAGGCCAGATTCTCAAGAGACGGTTTCTCATTTGCAGAAGCTAATCACAAGGCCAAATTCTTGAGGGATGGTTGGCGTTTGGAGGACAGATTTTTGAAGGATGGTTTTTTTATTTAAACATGCCTGTGAATTACACATAAAACTTATCTCGGTGTGTTCGCAAGCAACACCTCTGTAAACTTCTCAGAAGAAGCTGCAGCTCCAGATTAGCTTCCACCTGGCGTCTTTCTCAATGTCAAGTTTTCAAGGTTCTGCATGTTTGGAAAACCATGTATATTAAAGCAAGTGTCTCATAGCTCATTTGTGTAGCAGCCCTGCCAGGAAATATATAAACGATTTAAAAGAAGCCGGACCCTTCTTTCCCCTTTGTGGTTCTCAGTCCTGACCAACGCATTTTCCCGTTAACTTTTTTCACTTCCCTGATGTGTGATCAAGGAGTTTTTCACTTGCATGACTGATCACTGCATTCAGACACATTTTTCTTCATGTTTATGCTAAAGGGAAATTTGAGAAGAATTGTTCTGGGGTGTCTTCTTGCCAAACCCAGAGTTGAAGTCAATTTTTTCCAGGTGTCAGTTCTAGAGAAGAGATGGCATATATATTTTGTGTGCCAATTCTTGGTATATAACAGTATCAAAGCAATTGTTGCTGACAGACAAACTTTCACAATCCTTCTATATCTCATCTTTTCTTTGAATTTGAGGATGGCAAATAGGTGGGTGCATTATAGCAAAGCTATCGAAACCAAAGCCCCCACTTTGTTTTCCAGACTGAAGTACATTAGAAATACTTCAGAAATCAAGTCTCAGCCAAGGAACTGGTTTCAGCAAAACAAAGAGCCTCCTATCATCCTTTAGCAAAGCCACCATTCATTTCAGACTCCAGCAGGCCTGTGGTTAGTGCATACCATGTTTTCCTTCTGCTTTTGAAGTCCTCAAGTTCCACTTGGATGGATGTTGGCTGTTTATTCGCCTCCCTTTAGCAACCGGTCTCCTTAGCAACTATGACAAATATGGGAACTGTGACAAAATGCTCTGCAGCTGGTTAACCAAAGCCAGCCAAAATCTTGCAATGCTATCCAATCAAATGCTTTTAGGTGTCAAGTATGAAATGCAGTGTTTCCTTCTTTTCTGGGTGAATTTACTCTCAAGTCAGTGTGCATCCAATCAAGGATCCACTGGACTTCGGGGCCAATTTTTATTATTTTTTTTATTCCATAACAGTAGTAAAACAGTCAAAACTAAGGAAACAAACTAAATATTAATGATAGATAGATAGATAGATAGATAGATAGATAGATAGATAGATAGATAGATAGATAGATAGATAGATAGATGTATTAAAAAAGAACAATAGTCACATACATATAGTTTTATTTAGTTGTGTTCCCGCTTGTTGCCCTCTAGATGGCAGCATTGTATTTTATGTAGGTATATGGTGCACCCTCATGGACTATTTGGTTCCCCACTCAAAAGAAAATACCCGATTTGCAGACTGGTTTAATGAATGAGCTTTTAAGAGTTTTGTTCGGACAATACTGTGCATGATGCCAAACCAAATCAAGACCATGGTGCTGGATCAAAAATCAGATCCGACCTAATTTACTGCTCGGTGCACCATATTGCTGAATCAGCCATTTCCTCTCATTCTGCTGATGCTAATATTGCACCATTTCCATCACCTGAATCATGTCGTGTTTTTGTGCCTGGATCTGATGAGTACCTAGCACGCTTCACTCGTCCCACCCCGTCACCTGAAGTACTAAGATGACATGTCAATGGCAGCCCTGTTTAGATGATAATGCGTTGGTCACATTTATTACTGTCAGTTGCTTTTAGGTTTTAATGGAGAAACCAGTCAGATGGTGATCATGGAGGTTCAGCCAGAAGTAATATGTGTTCCTTACACCAGGAACAGGAAAATCCACCATGAATGCCTTGCATATCACTATTATTAACTAATATGTGGTCTTTCTTTTGCAAAAAATTATTGAGGTGACATTTTTAGTTGCAAAAATGGCAACACTGATATGCACTGGACGATCGACTATATTTCAGATCAAGGGGAAGTTTTCAAAATGTGCTTAATGCAAAAACATTTTATTTAAGGACCACATACAGAAGGTATGTGCTTTTCTATGTTTATTCAGTTAATGTGTTGTGCCTGTGGATTTGGTGGTTGTGTCAAGGGTTCATCTACAGCAGGATTTGTGAGGTCAGGTGAAGGTGCCTGGGGTAAAGTTAGTGCTTTAAATCACCCCAAAGGTGTTCAGGTCAATGGGGTTGAGGTCAGGCTTCTGTGCAGGAGGCTTGAGATCTTCCATTCCAACCTTGACAAACCATCATCCTGGATCTTGCTTTGTACCCAGGGGCATTGTCATACTGGCGACGCTTTGGGGAAGAACTACACATAGCTATGATGGTTAGGTGTCCACAAATGTTTGGCTTTATTAGATAAATGTACATGATATCTTGATATTTATAGAACATTATAAAACATATTCCTTTGATGCTACAAAGAAACTGCAGTTTGGTGCTTCTCTTCTTTCTAAGAATATGTAAGGTTGCATATGCTTTAGCACAGACCACAAACCGCACAGCACTTACTGTACACTAAAAAAAGAACTTAAAAAAAAACAGGTGGAAAATAATTACTTTCATGCACCTCTAAAACCTTGAGCTGGATTACATTCTTTCTCATTCTCAGTCTCAGGCTCATTTTTCAGAGGTAATTGATATGAGTGGTCTTAATAATAACCAAGCTCGCCTCTGGTTTGCCGAGCACATGCTACATTACCTCCAAGTCAACCTGAAATGAAATCCTTTTGCGCTGTTAATAATTACCTTCCACCGCGCGCACAGTCAATACCCGTCAGACTCCATCGGCGGCTCCTGTAAGTCAACACCACCGATCATCTCTATTTTTCTTGCTTAAAAGTAAACCTGGCCTCCCGATTAGCTCTCATAATTGTCTTTAAAGACACCACGAACGAGGTGTCATTTACTGAATAATGACAGCCATTAGAAGAGCAGTTATATTTCACATCCTGATTCAGACTCCCGATGAAAAGGCATTAAAGGACATTTTTATGTCCTATTCACTAAACTGTGATCTTTAAAAATTTTCTAAAACAATTTTCTAATGTTCTACAAGAGTTTTGTTTTCGAAGCGAAGTGAAGTTATCTTTGGTAGATCTCTACAGAAAATCCCACATTGACAACCCAAATAATAGACTGGATAATAGACCAAACAATGCGTATAAGATTAGATTTGGGAACGCAGCACTTTTTTGGTCCCCACAATGTGAGGAACCTAGAAAGATCTGTGTAAACCTTATAAGTAGAATTAATTTAGAATGCTAAGAAATCGTATTTATTAACTTATATTTAGCGTAGATCACTAAAATGTCCATTCCATAAGGGTTTCAGAAAAGAAATAAATTAAAGAATCCCCTTAGGTGCTTAAACAAAACTATTGTTAAGATTAGAACTTGGGATCCAGATGTTTTCGGAATCTTCGAATGTGGGTCTTAGTCGCTTTTTTTCAGTCTAGTTTAATCTAAACTTCAATAAAGTTAAGTTTACACTCCTACACATTACCAGAAAGGGTTCCATGTGGTACTCTAAGGATTTCAAAAAACCTTTTTACTATCCAGTGCATTACTGAAATGTCCATGTTTGGACATTGACCTGTTTAAGGAGGCCAAAAACCAAAGGGCCCATTAGGTAAAGCATTTAACTGCATGTCATTGTGTGCATTGTTAATGTTTTGTCACAAATAAAATCTGAATTTAAATTTGATTTGAGGTCCTATAATGAAAGTTGTCTAATTTAATCTGTGAGATCCCAGATTCACAGTGGTTTCACTGTACTAATTCTAGTTATAGAACAAAAATCACTGTCTATGTTCACAGGTTTGTCAGTGGTTCTATGGATAAGTACTTTTTAGCTTTCTAAAGGGTTCCATAGAACTGTCACCAGACCAACCAATAATTTGAAGTGAAGACTCAGCCATTTTTAAATCTTATACATTTTGCACACTCTAACCGAACATGTCCTTCTAGTAGAAGAATGTAGAAAAATGCAACATTCATTTAATGTCAGACATTTTTCAAAAAGCTTCCAAAGTGTTGCCATCTATTGAGTCACCTTTATAACCAGGTCATTCACATTTCTTCAGCAGATAGTAACGCACTCCCAAGAGAACTGTAGGGGGTCATATTGAGACGGCGCCCTTCTGTCAGCGTGATCCATGAAAATTGCTCCATTTCCTGCAGGAGATTTGTGTGATGCATCGCACGCCACTGGCTTTCATAGCTCCAGGCTATCTAGCACAGAGAGTGCAATATGAACAAAGAAAAACCCAATCCCCCTGTGGCACAATGCTAATTACTAACTATATTCCTCTTGATCAGAAGTATGACTGAAGGGGTGAATTTGCTGCCTGTTCATTCGGATGAATCTTAGCTGCCTAGTGGCATCCCATTATTTATTTATATATATAATTAATATTATTATTGTTATTGTTATTATTATTATTATTCTGCATTTTGCCACATCTTCTCTCAGGCAAAAACCCAGGAAGGACAAAGAATCAAGCCCCTATCTGGTATGGTATGTAGGCTATAAATGCACCACAATACTGTGCAGTCTCAAAGACAAGAATTCTTTGAACTCTACTGTGTCACTATGCTGCAAGTTAAACGACTGCGCTGAAACGACTTGCTAAATGCGACCCAAAGGGTCTGAGATTTCCCAGAGAGGAATTTTCCATTGATCAGCTGCATTTCTTACCATTTTGCAAATGTCAATTGGATTTATCAAGCTCTAAAACACAAAAAATTCGGGAAATGTTTCACTTTTCTGTCCGGAAGTTGCTGTACAGTATATTGAAAAGTTAGCAGTTGTGTCGTATGCTAAAAACACAGATAGAAACTGGTCAGGTTTCTGTGTTAGCAAGAACATCTTTACCTTACCATCTTCCAGAATTGTTCAACGTCACATACTGTATAATGAGAAATCCGTTGAGAGCTAGTGGAGACATGTTGGACTAAACTTTCCAGAACACAATACACCCACAAGTGGCACTGAGAGACTCGATGCTGCTAGTTACCATTTTATGAGACTATGAGTGCAATTATGGCTGTATTTGCATGAACATTGAAGTTGGAGTGTACAGTTGAGGTATCATTGTCTTTAGATCGTAATGCAGCAGCACTTTAGTCCTTTGGTACGACACAAGGCAAGCTAATAACATTTAAGACTGGATAATCTATTTATGCTAGCTAGTAGCGTTATTATGGTTGTGTGCACATCATGTGAGGTGTTTTTATATTTCTTTTGTATCAACAAAGAAGGTGCTGTGGAAATTGAAGAACTGTGTACATTTTTGACCAACCGATATTTTAAAAACAGCTTTTAAAAGCTGCGGTGAAAGAACTCGGGCTACCTAAAATGTTGCTTCCTCAGCTGGATAACAGGCAACTAAAAATGTGTGCATATGTGTGTGCACACTGACAGCTTCCTGGAACAGCAGAGTGAAAGAAGAGCCCGTCCCACATACAGATGTTGGTCATTATTAGTCCATAAATAAGTTATGTCCGCACGACGGCGCCAGCAGCCCCATTCAGTGACTCCTGCTATCTCCTCACCAGACTTGTCTCAGCCGGTTTAAAGCATGTACTTGTGAGACTTTTCCCCTCAGTCTCGTTCAGGCAAGGATAAGTCATAGTGGGAAATTTACGCAAAACAAGGGAGGGTTCAAGTGTAGGTCCATGGAGGGAACAGCTGAGTTCCTCCAGCACCTGGAGACTTTGGGCTGTTGACAATTGAGCCTGACAATCGCTGAAGTTCCAGCTTTTTTATTAGAGGGTATGCTTTGGCATTGTTTGGGGGAATTACTGGATAAAAACGAATGATTGTTGTTCTTTATGGTTCAAAATGAGGCCGAACTGATTCGATAATTCTTTGCTCGTCGTTTTCAATAGCAGCGTCTTGTGCACCGAAACGGAACAGAAAGATTCCTATATGGAAAAATTACACATAAATACGTTCATCGATGAATTGAAATTAAATTGAATTTCGATAAAAACATGTTAGCAAAGTAAGATTTTTATTTGAAATCTTTTTTTTTCTTCACATTATTAAATGAGATAGACAAGCTTTACCATCTTTGTGACCTGTGTAGATTTTTGCATGGGTAGCTTCAAGGGATGTACAACCACCACACACACACACACACACACACACACACACACACACACACACACACAAACAAACTTGGCTTAGCAGGTAATAAATCAGCAGTAATTCACGTTTCCATTCACGCGACACCAAATGTGCGTACGTACAAATAAAAACAAAACACAGGAAGGAATAAATCACGTTCTACTCCACGTTCTAAAGCACTGAAGACATTCACAGGAGGAAGGGCTTAAAGTGCAAACAGCTGAGCAGTAGAACTTATTTTACCCATGTTTTCGCCTGTGTCTTCTCATACTTTATTTTATTTTATTCGTTTTTCAAAAGCAATGACCAAGACCGAAAGAAACCCCCTGTCCCCATCAATATATCCTTAAATCCATTTAAGATCTTAGAGTCAGTGTGTCAAATGGTGATGACGATGCATCGATGCATAGTTACCTGGTTTGTCTTTTTATTTATTGCGGAATAGTATCACACAGGATTCTTGTGTGACGATGGACAGAAAAAGAAAAAGGCAATAATAATAATCCACACGACTGGACCACAATTGAATTAGCGCTGAGATGGTGTGTCAGACTTTTTTCCATCTGCAGTCACAGTTCAGAGGTCAGTAGGGAGCGAACAGTACTGGTGCATGGCTGGTCCTAATAGGCCCAGGTGCAGGGCGAAGAAGTGTTGCGGGGAGAGATTGAGTCTGGAAAAGGGATGGGTTATGGCTGGCACGAAGTGGAAAGGCGGCGGCGGCGGCAGCAGCGACAGCGGCCAAGTGAGAGGGCACTATTGCGGCGGTCAGCTGCTGGCCCATGTCCTTACTCAGAGGCAGCTTCACTGTCTGGGTACAGAGAGACAAAGAAGGAGACCGAGTGTCATAAATTATGCAATGGTACAATGGTATATGTAAGAGATAAACCATCGCTAGATGTGCATTCAATGATTTTACGGCACAACGTGAAGGTGAATAACCACCTGGAACAACCTGGATGGAGGTTGGTTGGCTTTGCAGAGTGATTTAAAATCCTGTAACGTATACCTACTGTAGGCCTGAATTATCCTGATTATACCAATTGCCATTGGGAAAATTGTGGTCAGTGGTTTGACATTGGAAACAATAGTAATCAGTGATTGGCTGTTGGAAAACCATTTTAAAATGGGAAATAATGCCTTTAGCGACTGGTAATTAAAAGAAAATCTGGATCAGTGATTAGCCCCAGGGAACAATGGGATTCTTTGAATTTCATTAGAAAAATGGTGATGAGTCACTGGCCATTGGCACCTGTCATTGATAAGTAATTGGGTTTTGAGATAAACGGTAATCAGTAATTAATTATTTAGAATGGTGATCATTCATTAACGGGAATGATGGAGTTATGATATTGGTTACTGAAAACAATGTGGATCAGTGATTGGTCCCTTGGAGTAATACTGATCAGTGATTGGTCATTGGGAACATTAACTTATGCAAGTGCAACTTAAACTGCAGTGCAGCTTCTCATGTGCTAATAATGTCTAAAGGGTCACAAAAAAATCAAACAATACTTAAATGTTTAACTATATTAGGCCATATTTACTGAATAATTCTACCCACATTCATGCAACTAAACACTGGTGTTTTCCAACTACTAAACACATGGCCAGGAAAACACTAAACCTGTTTATTAACCTAAGTGATGTTTTGTCCATGTCTTCCTGTCAGCAAATAAACAGGAACATCCATTTATTACTGCCATATTGTTTGTTATTGAGAGTTTCTGGATCTCTTCTTGTGGGATTAACTGAAAACCGAGTCTATTCGGAAACTATGCTGAAAAATATCCATAGTTAATTTGATTATGTGCATCTCAGTAATTTGTGAGACTAACTCTGTGCAGAAATACAGTCATTATGGCAGAGTGATAGCAGCTGAGAACACATTGCTCTCGAAAGATCCAGTGGCCAGAAAGCAACGGATGGCGAAGCGCCTCTTTTGATCCAGGGCTCCAAACTCATGTTTAATATCTTCCAATAAATTCCTGTTAATGCGACCTGGCAGGCAATATGTTGGCACAAAAGTTTCATCAGCTATTAAATATGAATGATGTCTGTTTGAAAAGAGAGTCTTTGTAGTTAGCAATGTTTTACCCAAGTGTTTGCCAACAATAACAAAATGTCATAAGAGTCACGATCTACAATTAGAGTTGATAAATCAGAATGGTTGAACATTCCAATAATCTCCAGTCAGTATTCAACAAGTGAAAATTGCACTAGAATTACACAGATATGTGACGAATTCCAGGATAAAGTGTATTAATAAGGTGTTAAGCTTTTAGAAACCAGTGGATCAGCTGTGCTTTGGAATTGATTCAACAAATTCCCAAAATATTATTTTATCTGGTGTTTTGTTAATGTTGGAGACACGCCACTCTAATGGTCAGTGTGAAAGCCATGGCAAATGATTTATAGAATTTTAATCCTCATTTAGCCCCTTAGGTGCGTTGAAAGAGAACAGAAGGATAGCAACAAAATGCCCGCGACATAACAGAGCTTCCACTTTTCATTCATCTGTCACCCATCTGTATATACATAATAAGCTAAACATGGTAAATAATGACCACCATTTTGTTTACACTGGCATCTTTTTTAAGATGTGATCAGCAGTGACACATGAACAACCATCAACAAATGAAATATCAACGGTTTGAATGGATATTTAACATCCGTTATTTTAGGGTGCACACTGCACGATTTTTAATAGTCTTTTGCTAATGTTGCTAGTCAGACTGTATGAAAACGATCATCTTGTCGCACTGTAGGATCTCAGTTGTCATAATGTCAGACTGTATGAACAGTCAAAAACGGACGCACACAAGAAAAGGCTCGTCCGAATTCCGTGCCACGTTCAGACCCGCGTTCTCTGGCTAACGGTAGCTAGCGTACATTTTTTTCATGACATGCCTTGATAATTAACAATACAAACAATATGTACAAACACTCCTTTTTCTTCCATAGCTCAATAAGTTTCTCTTTTCGCCATACTGTCCACTTGAATCGTTTCGGCATTTTCCCTCAGGGGGTTTAAAGTTGTCGCGCTAATTGCATTCGGCTTTTCTCAGGGTTCTTTGTTTGATGATTGCCGTAAGAGAAGTCACGCTAAAGAAAAGAGTATGAAATCTGTCAGAATTTCCTCTGAGAAAAGAAAAAAATCGCAACGGATCGGCTGTCGGTGAACATGTCAAACCAGTGATCAAAGACAGATTTTAGCCTCAGATTCTAGGAATCTTTTAAGATTGTAATTTTTTTCTTAGATTTTCTAAATTTGCATAGTGTGCACCTGGCTTTAGCTGTATGTGTAGTACTCTTACTGTATTTCCTATTTGTTGTTTGGTCTGTCCTTTTGGGCTCTTGGTGTAAGGGCTATACTTGGGCTTGGCCGGTTTTCCAGCTGCTCTGTCTTTATGGCGCCGGCTGCTGATGTGCTGAAACAAGATGTACATGATTATTGAGTTACAACCTTCCAATATGAACAGAAATGACACGATTTCAGTCACTGTTTTGGCTCTTGACATTTGCATTTGTTTCAATTTGTCTTTTCTGTAAACATGCTATGTAGCATTTCATTTCTCAGTAATGTCAAGCCGGGTTGGGCAAGTCCAAGCTGGGAGCACCTGGGGCAAGATGTTTTTTAGGCAAGTAGGTTTAACAAGCAGAAAATTAAAAAATAAAAAAAACATTACATTTTACCTTCAGGATGGTAGCTATTCACCACTATTCACTTTGCGATAATATGGACACACCCTGGGCCTTATTAACTGCAATTTTTCTAATAATTTAGTATGTAATAATATCCAAAAATATCCATTTTCGACCTTCCCAGAGAACTCTCTCTATGACTTACACACACACACCTGTAAACCTAACCATATCATTGCTTGTTTTTCCTGAAACTGTTTATAATCCTTTAATAATCATTCCACACAGGATAGCATTTAAACTTTGGAAATACTTTGGATCCCTTGCTGTTGAACCAATTTTACTACATATCTTACTAAAGTCATTTGAAGCTATTGGTTATAATGGAATTGCAGCTCCACTGTGAATCTTTCGCCGGGGTACTGATAAGATGATCAAAGGTTCAAGCCCATGCTTTGCCAACCTGCCACTGTTGGGCCCTGGAGCAACATTTTTACCCCCAGGGGTATCATTGTCTAACCCTGCACTCCAACACTGAGCCACTAACAAATATTTCTTTTCATTTGATCACCCTACACATAAATAAATCCTATGCACTATAACAGGTAATTTCACTTCATTAAAAAAATTATTATTTATTTATAACTAATTATTTAGAGATGATCCTCTGACCTGTTTGAGTTGTGTCTCTGAGTTGACATGCACGTCACATGTTTCACAGTGGAATGTCTTGTTCTGCAGACCTGTCGACGTAATGCTAGGTGACGGTAGCTTGTTTCTCACCCCCGGCCTGGGGAAGGACTTGATGGAGCCGTTACCATTCCGTGCTTCCAGCATGGTTTTGTGCTTGGTGCCTGAGGAAGAACAACACCGTTCTGTTATACAGATCACTTTATAAGGCGTCATAAAGAAGACGCAGAAGAATCTTCTCAATTTTGGGCAAGATATTTCTTGCCTATTGGGACAACAATTTTTCTGACCAGGGTTCTTTTGAAAGTGCTGTTGGTACTCAGATGCTACTGTGATGTGATGAAATCTCGTTGATGATTTAATATTATAAAGATGTGTGAAAACAACTGCTGGGTGTTTATGTTATGGTCAAATTTTCCAGAAAATTACTGCATTCTAGCAACAATTTTAGCTGTTTATATTATAATTCACTGTGGAAAAATCGTTTTACTGTTTGGAACCCAAAATAATCCGAAAATGCCTTGTGAAAGAAACTATAAATGCAGACTAAAATAAGTTTAAAATATCTTGCATTCCAATAAACCCACTTACTTGTTACCTCCAAAATTTCCTTTCATGCCAACTCAATTTGTTCAGGACCAGAAAGTAAATTAACAGGATGACCTTTGTGATAGTGAGTAAGAAAAGCTCCTTCCCTCACCGGTATTGTGAGCTTCTAGCTGGGATGCCGAGTTGACGGCGACTTTACAAAGCGAGCAGTAAAGCAGACGCAAAGCTTTCTCCTCCTCCGATTCCTTCTCGACCTCGGGGTCCTGGGCTGCTCCAGGAGTGGTGTCTGGACTTTGTTCTTCTATTGAGGTAAACTCGGCTTCAGAGGCCATGCTGAAGATGGATTTGGCTGGAGATGGAGGGACTACTGGATGTGTTGGATCAGAAATGGCTTCTGAAAGTTGGAGAAAGTCCCAGGTCATTGTTGTGAACATCAAGGAGCAATGAATGCTTCCAGATTTACCACTAAATATAGATTTTTTATTGGAAATGGAATACTTATGTTATTGTAAGTAATTCATTCAGTAAAGCACTTTTAGTGGCATACAGTTATAGAAAATTAATTAATAATGTGGTGAAGCTGTTAGTCTACTGATGTGGTGTCCTGAGACACAGCTGTTCCCGAGTAGCTAAATATGTGTTTTGTTTAGTAGTGGTGGTATAACTATCTGTTTCAGTGTACATGAGCTGCCCTAAAGTGTTCTCATTATTATTTTACAACTGATGGAAAGCATTTTGATGCTAACACATGGTCACAGCATGAACACAGCTGTGCATAGCTGGCCATGCAATTAGCACTTCCCACGAGAGTGGGTGAGACTCAGCATTTGTTTTATTATTTTAACATATTTCTAAGTCACATATCATCCAGCTCATGAGACCAGAGATCAGGGTTAAATTAGCAAAGCTCACAAATCGTTGCACAGTAGTGACCCGTGAGGTGGAACACATCTCCGCATGTCCATAGAAATTCTATCATGCTATAAACCCCCTCATTTTGTTTGACTAAAATTCATAAAAGAATTTGTCAAAGTATGTAAAAATTGTTCACAATATGTTTTATAGTTGATGCAATGTTCTGCATCCTCGTTCAGTATAGATTGAGTGGAAGATCTAGATCTGGTCTGCTGTAGAGCTTTAAGCTCAACCTTATTGAACACCTCTGGGATGAAGTGGAACTCGGACAAGTACTCAGGCCTCCTCACCTCATCTGCATCAATACATGACTTTACTAAGACGCTTGTGGCTGAATGAGCACAAATCTCCACAAGCACACTATAAAATCTAGTAAAACATCTTCCCAGAAAAGAACAGCTCTTTCGGTTTGGCGCACATGTGTACCGAATGCAATCTGTTTTGCATGCGGAACAGTTCCCTCAGATTAAGTGGCGGACCGCAAGTTTGTTTAGTCTCCATCTGGTACTTTAAACACCTTTTTTATTATTATAATACTATAGAACCTACAAAGCAATGCCACTAGTGTAAAAAAACTATAATAATTGAGTTAGCGCAGTGTCACTGTGGCTACTCACTCCATACTGGAAATACGATTTGTTTTGCACAAGCGTGAAATGGCTGCCACGTCCTGGTTAGAGTTTTATGTCTAGCTGCAAGAATTTCTGTTAGAAGGATAAAATTCTGACAATTCCACACATCGAGGGAGTGAATGAATGAGGGATGGAAGGCATTTGTTAACGTATGCTGAAATAAGTAGCACATATCTTTCGAAAATTTTATATTAAATGTAAAACACACACACACACACACACACACACACACACACACACACACACACACACACACACACACACACATACCTGTACCCAGGTCTCACAAATGTAAACTATTAAAGTTTTCCATTTATTTAATTTTATATATTTAATTTAATTTGTGACAGTTGAATCGATTACTCAATTTAAACAATATTATAAAAATGATTTTTTTGTAATTAGATTTTTTTTAAATTATATATATAAATAATAATTCTTATTGATAGAGTGGCGCTGTAGTCCCCTGGTGGTCTAGTGGTTAGGATTTGGCGCTTTTACCGCTGCAGGCCGGGTTCGATCCCCGGTCAGGGAACCAACCCCAGCCATTAGGGTTGCACAAGCCTTAGTGCCGGTCCCAAGCCCGGATAAATGGGGAGGGTTGCATTAGGAAGGGCATCCAGCGTAAAAACATGTGCCAAATCAAACATGCGGATGGTCCGCTGTGGCGACCCCTAATGGGAGAAGCCGAAAGTTTATTGATAGAGTGGAGCTGTAAATCCCCAACTTGAGACTGGACACAGCTAGGACTAGGTCAAACAGCTGGCCGGTTTATTAATCATGAAGTCTATTATTCCATGAACATGTTTCCCCCACATTATCATTTATAGTTACCTAACCTTTATGATAATCTCTCTGATTGCAAGATAACCGATCACAAAGCTGCTCTGCTGAAAACCCTCATGTCAATTATCAAGCTCGAAGACATCGATAGAACCTAACAAGGCTGACAGCGAAATTAATTACAGCCAAGATAAACTGCCATTGGTTCCTTTCTCTCAGAATGAGTTCCAGGGGTTGGCAGTGTAGCAGTAATCGATATCCCATGAGACGCTGCACTTTTTTTCAGACATAACACAGAGGCAGCATCCTCTCTCTCAAGACTCAATCGATACTGAATTATATCTTTCTATTTTGGCGGGCTATTAAGTGGCTTTCTGTCTCTTTTTTTATCTTTCAGCTGTTCTGTTTTAAGAAGAGAAGTGCATCATTCTTATTCATACCACCTTCAAAAAATATATACGTTTATGGATAAAAGAAAGACAAACAAATTGTCTCGCAAATGAACTTGCATAGTAAGCATTTGTACCCAAACCGTTTTTTTATTTACGGTGTAAGTAAATATTGCTGTGCGTGAGAATTGCGATAGTTTGTTCGGCAATACTGTATCGGAAATGCAAAAATGCAATATCGATATTGATATTAAAAGAAAATCAGTTTCATGCCAGTTGTTTTGTTTTGAATTTATATCCAGACAGACATACAGACAGACATACAGACAGACAGATAGATAGATAGACATTTAGAGAAGAACTATAAATACTATCAAATAAACAATAAAATTAAATAAAAAAATCAAAATAATCAAAATACTGTATACAATATTTTGTATTAAGTAATAAAAAAATTATAAACATTAATAAAAAATGTTTTTACTTAAAATAATTAATTGGCCCGAGTCCAGTGCTCCAGTGCTAGACTCGTTATGGTCGACGACTAGCTAGCGGCAGCTCTCCTCCATTTTTTTTTCCCGACTCCAAATACATTTCACAAAGTGGGGCATCTGTAATTAATGCAAACGCAGATCCCACTGTTTTCTGGTAAAAAAAAATCTAAATCCGAATCCAAATGTATCACAAGGTATCGTATCGCAACCCCTGTATCGTGATACGTATACGTGCCGATCGACAGTCTTAATTTTAATCCAAAGCACTAAAAGATTCCAAGCTCCATTTACAGGTCACCAAGTCATTTAGCCGTTCACAAAGCTGTTTGGGAAATTAGTTAACTGCTCCATTAACTCGTGCAGAAGGCTCAACTCATGGCCATAACCCATAACCTCAAGAACAAAAAAAAAATACAAAGAACTTTGAACGACTAATGGCAGAAGGACAAAAATCATCTCATTCTTTTGTACAACCCACTAAATACAATCGTCCTTGTCCATGTCACACCATGCACCATTTGTTCGCCCATTACAGTAATCTAAGAAGGACAAATCAATCTAAAACAATGCATCACTAATCTTACAGGCTCCCGTGGCCCTGTTAGTGGCCACACCTTCGCCACAGTTGATTAGCTGGACAATTTGTTAGCAGTGACTGGGACACCTGTTCTGCTGTTAAAGCACATAATTGACTCTGACTATAAAAAAAGCACAGGTGTTCTTGTGCCTCTTCACTGACTAGTAGGCACCATGTGCTCATTTCAGCTCTGAAATAATATACATAATAACAAAGCTTTAGAGATCTCAGTACAAACCTGCTTTTCCTTCATCATCTCGATGGTTTTGTTTCCTGATAGAGAGTAAGATTTGAGTGGTAACAGCCGATAGATCTCTATCACCAATGCAAAAGGGATACACTGCTAACACACTGCCGGTTCAGCTATGCTTGGATGGGGGTTATAGGAGCAAGTACAGCTCTATTACAATACATAATGTTGTTTGACGGACACTTGGTATTAAATTGTCAAAATGCAGGTTGATAGAAACCTGTTTAGGAATAAACGGCATATTGGTTTTGTACTTTTACAGCAAGTCAATTCAGTTTCAGTTCAGCCTCCAGTTTGAGGACTATTAGCTCCTTTGTACTTAATGAGATCAGGAGGGGGACAAGGTCCAAACTTTAAATCCTTTATATCCTCCTCAGGCCGATAAAACAAACAGGTCACACTTCCACTGCTTTGCTTAGCTTTGTATGATGCATTCTGAAAAGCTGCCTGAGATTTAGCGTTGCTAAAACCTGTTTTGCTAGCAGGACAGATCAGCATCTGGCATCAGGTCAACCTTTCCTGACCTTTGCTACCATGAAGTCCATTATATCTATTGAAGTATAGATCAGCAATCGAATTTAATTGTCTCAAAGGAGAAAGGTTGCCCTCTGATACCATGTAGTGCTTTACATATTCCATGCTTTAACTAATATGCTTGAATCAGCTAGAATCAGGTTCAGACCTATAACCATTCCCTTGATCAAACAGAACTGAGACAGAAATTACGCAGAACAAAATATGTACCTCCAAAGTTTTACAATTCCACTCTTCCACTATTAATTTTATGGCTCACATGTATAAAGTATTGACTGCCTGATCAGGGGATCTTAGTCCAGCTTAAAGCAGGCTTGCCAAGTATTTCCTTAGTACCTGTTTTATTGTGTTTTCTATTATGTAGTTACATACATAAAGCTCCTCATACGTTTCCTTTTTAACATTGTGTTTTGGAAGATTTTCGCTCATAAAACTGAACAAAAACCTTGACTTTCTGTTGCCTTCTGTCTCACGTCCTTTGTTTTGATTTATGAGCTACAAGTTGGAAATTCAGGCTAAGCCATTTCAGTCTGTTGCTCCTCTTTTTTTTTTCCGTCAGCGAATGTCTCAAATAAGAGCTTGAGGACTTAAGGTTTAGGACATTAAGAGTTCTTGTACTGAGGCTTTTCTGTGAGTTATAGTCAAGCTTCAGCAAGGGGTCAAAGCACGGACAAGGAATTGTAAATCCGAAATGCAGACCGAAGTCAAAAGCAACTTGGCAGCTTAAAAACGTGGAACTGCAAGTATCTTGAAAAGGGCAAAAACAAGGGATCCTACAAATCTAGAAAGATCTAGAAGGACACGGCTAAGAACTTCGCTGGAAGCTTGTGCAACGAAAACATAACAAGCGAAGAGTGATACCTTTCTAGAAAACATGGAGTGCAAGGCAAGGGTATGTCCTAGATGTAAATCAGGATCAATTAAGGAACCCAAAGTGTGTGAAATATGTAATTGTTCATTCATTATCAGTGCTGTGTAATCAACTGAAAACTTGTTCTAGTGATGCTTGTTCACACATATAGCATTTTGGTAGATGCCCTTATCAAGAGTGTGGTTTAGGGCCTTGCTCAGGGGCCAAAGAGTGGCAGCTTAAAGAGACTGGGATTTAAACTCAATACCTCCAGAGGCAACGTCCAATACCTTAAGCATTAAGCTACAACCTCCACACAGTCGAGTATTCATCAAAGCAGTGTTACATAAATGTAGAATCCTTAACTTAAGCCCAATTATCTACAGCATCCACACTTCCACGGACTGACCCGACTTCCTGAAAAAAAAAAAAGCACGATCACAGGTGTTCTTGCATAAGACTGGCTCTATGTGAACAAAGCTTCCTCTATCAATCAATTAGTGAACAATTCTGCCTTTGAAAACAAGTGATTAAGGTCTGCGCTGTGAGGACAGCTTTGTTTTTCTGTCGCGTTGACGCTAATCCATAATCCACGGAGCCACACTGACCTGAAACGGCATGGGAAAAGAAGAACAAGAAAGTGAAAGAAATCGCTTCTCCTCATTAATGCCCATAATGACCATGATCAATCTCCTAGCCATCTCCAAACACATACACACAGGATGAAGGACGGAGCTGAATGAGAAAATGAGACACACACACCGTCCTGTGACCTCCTTCATTTATAATTTTATCCTCACTGTCCTTTCAGGGAAAGAAAGAGCGAGCTGCCAGTCCCATTGCTTTAATTACAGTACGTCATATTAAAACTCTCGGCATACTTGTTAGTATGCGAAGTGCTCCACGATTCCCTCGAGTTCTGATTATGTTTCCTTCATGATGCTGGATTAATACCTTTAATTAAAATGATTTGGACTCAATATGCACTGCTGTGGAGTCAGTCTCAGGTAATCCTGCTTCCACTGTGCGCAAAATTGTGATTTTATCACTTTTCTCTTCCCTCGGGATCTGATAGAGCTGTCCACCTGCATTCAGGAACGTATTCGAGCATGCATTCATTCAAGCATTCGCTCATTGTTCCAGCTACCATCAGGAATTGATGATTAAGTTAGTAAGTAGTAAATAATTATCTAGTAATAGTAATTCATATTAATAGGACCTGCAATTAGTAATTAATTTGTAATTAGTAATTAATATGATAAGTAATGAATTGAATATCAATCCATTTGTTTATTTTTATTTATTTACTAACTTACTTACTTACACACACCAGACTTTAGGAACATATCTATAAATCTTCATTCATTCATTCATGCATTCATTCATTCATTTATTTATTCATTCATTCTCCTGCTACCTGGAGCAAATTCATATTTGTTAATACATATTCTCATTTGTTCCATAGTTTGTCATTCATTTTTCTACCTGCCATCAGGAACATATACAAGCATACTTGCTAATATTTATTTACATTCATTCATTCATTCATTCATTCATTCATTCAGTTCTACCTGCCACCAGAAACATATTCATGTATGTTTGCTAATACATATTCTCATTGATTCAATCATTACTCGATTTAATGATTGATTCATTTATGCAATCATCCGCCCTCAGAAACATATTTAAGCAGGTTAATACATATTCCTATTCATTAGTTTGTTTGTTTATTCATTTTTTCCTTAATTCTTCCACCCAATATATATATTAATACTTTTTCTCATTCAGTCATTAGTTCTTTTTTTTTTAACCAGTAATTCATTGATGTAGTGAAGTTGAAGTAAAAGTCGCCCTAACTTGAAATACTTCAGTAAAGATACACAAAAAAACTACATAAATACTTAATACTTAAATAAATAATTAATTGGTAATGAATTTACTTCTTTACTGTCCATCATGGATTCATTAATTTCTCATGCCAGTAAAACACATTCAAGTATGTTTCCCCAAATCTTCCCACTGATTATTAAATACAGTACATTTATAAATGTATTACTTTATTCATCACTTTGTTTGTTTGCCTGTTGCTTTTATTCATCATTTCCTCCACCTGTCGCCAGGGACATATTCGAGCATGCGTGTTAATATCGCTATAAACTCATTTCTTTATGTGTTTGTTTTTTTGTTCATTCACAGAAATACTTTCAAGCAAAGTGTGTTCAGACAAAATCATTATATTTATTTAGTGAATTAGTTACGATAAATTAGGAAATGTTAATTAAAATGATAAATGTTTTAAAAGTGGTAATCTATTGCGAGGAAGTAAACTACCTCATTTAATATCCAGGTCCAAACCACTAATAAGAAGATAGATTTGGTCTCTGACATACTTAAAAATACATTTTAAAGAAAATCTAGACATGGTGAGGAGGTCGGCCAACCCTGATACTAGCTAGCATGTCTCAGCCTGGGAAAGGGTTTGTTCTCCACTTCCAGACCAGTGAATACGAGCGGCACCACTGGATTACAGCCTCTGAGGAGCAGTGCACATTATAAGTCTGTACTCTGCTGAGTAGGTTGTATTTTATTTACATTTAAATGTTTTTGTCATGTTATTAGACAAGTATTGATTCTGAACTGCTCCAGATGTTGTAGATGCACAGTTGTGGTTGTAGTGTAGAGGTTTGGAGGCTTAACTGGGTTTCTTGCTTTAGTAAAATGGTTTTCACCCTCCATATGTGAAATCCTTCTCTCTCTGTAATGCCACGTGTTGCGTTTTTTTTTTTTGTATTGTATTGACGGTTTCTATAATCGCGATGTGATAGTGGTGGTATTAAGAGGTGGATTAAGTCGGGTACGTCCTCACTGAAGGCCAATGTACTAAATGCACGGCCCACCACTGCATATCGGAATTGTATCACGAGAATTCTCGCGCCTTTAAATGTTTCTGGTGTATATCATGAAGTTTACTTTGGTGTCTGGTATCTCTAATATAAAGTTACTAATATTTAACAGCAAATATGGACTTTATTTCTGCACTGGAGAACCTGACAAAAAATGTAGGAAGATAGGGTAGGCCTATTTGTTAGGATTCATGTTGAGATCATGAAAAAATTAAGTTGTGATAATGACAAAACAACTTTTGTTATGTCAAGATCACTAGAAAAGGAAGAAATGCCTCTTAGGGCTCCCGTAATAAATATATATATAGTTATTATAATTAATTTATATATATATATATATATATATATATATATATATATATATATATATATATATATATATATATATATATATATATATAGTCTCATATTGTCTGTATTGTCTGTATTGTCTTGTATAGTCTGTTTTTGTCTTGTCGTGTCTGTTTTGTCTTGTATAGGTTTTTATTTTTGTCTGTACCTTTAAGAGTAACAAACAGCTGGAACCAAATTCCTTGTGTGTGTCAACACACTTGGCCAATAAACCTGATTCTGATTCTGATTCTTAATTTAGGCTATGCTTCCTACCTTGTTCCTATTTGCTCAATAAAGAAAGGACAAGACTAGGAATGAATGATGTCATGCTAAACATGATGCAAAGAATCTAAATTCAAACTCCAAACCAATATCCAGCACAATTTCAGAAATCATTCGGAGAAACTGATCATGTGTATTTGTAACATTAACACGGAGTAAAAGGGATATAAAGTATATGCCGGAGTACGATTAAAATGTTACCAGGACCGGATTACAATCGAATAATGCCACTTTACGGTCTGTCTAATGTCAATAAGTTCTAAAAAATTTCTAATAAAAAAGTAGTTTAATGTGAGGTGCAAACTGGATATTGATCGCAGCAGAGTCATCAGTTTTGTCAGGCAGGTTTGGTGTATGTGTGTGTACAGTGTGTGTGTTTGTGTGTGTAGAGGCTTTTTCCACTCCACTGCCTGGTGTTTGAGTGTGTGGCTTCTTGGGAGAGATGTCAGCTTCACTGGTGCTGATGACTGAACAAGCTGAAAGTTGCTTCTCACGTCTTTTCTCACGCTCAATCCAAACCTCTTTCTATCTTTCTCATTATTCCCCTTTTTTCTCCTTCTCTTTCTCCCTCTCTCTCTCTCTCTCTCTCTCTCCATTGTACAGCTGTCAGAGCTGGCGTGGCTCCCTTGACAATCTGCTCTTTAATAGCTAATATCAGGGTACATTTCCTGCAGCACTGGAGTGGAACTGAGGGATGGCGACGGGGCTATAGGCACATCTCTTTGACACACACACACACACACACACACATACACACACATACACACACACACACACACACACACACACACACACACACACATACACACACACACACACACACACACTCACAAAACACACACACACACACACACACACACACACACACACACACACACACACACACACAAGAAGATCGCAGACGGCTGCTGACTCATCTTCTAATCTATAGCAACAACCTCGATGTCCTCTGTGCATCATGGTGGAACTGGAAGGTGCAGACACACACAGCCACGCTCGCTCATGCTCACACACACACACACACGCACAAACACACACAACACACATGTCACACACACGCACCTTCTCACTCCACTTAAGTGTTCAAAAGTCAAAGCTCCCACAGCAATAACTGTTTTTATTTCCTCAGTGAAAAATAAATCATATTTTTCTAAAGTGTTCAGTTTAGATCTGAACCGTACATTGTTTATATCTACCCTTATATATAGTAATACTAAAAAATTAATACATTGAATATATTTATCAATGGAAGCTCATTTATAAACTATACGTGTAATGATGATTGTGTGTGTGTGTATTTATATATATATATATATATATATATATATATATATATATATATATATATATATATAGTTATGTTTAGTTTATTAGCTTAGTAAATAAATCTAATCTAATATAAGAGATTGAGTTTTTCTTTCTTGTTTCCTTTATTCTAAAACGTAAAAATCGTAAATCCATAAAATATTTAGATTATATAATCGGCAAACTAGCCACTTGTACATGTTAGCATGAACAAATTTCACTGCTTTATTTCGATAAATATGTTGCAGGTTTTATGCTGGTCATTTCTTACAGTTTCAAACTTGAGAACAAAACATCTCAAGATGATTTCCAACACCTTTAAAAAAATCAGGAAAAGGACTTCACAACCGGTTGGCTGAGAAGTCTGGAAAAGTCCGGCCTTGTGTAGTGTGCCTGGCCAGTAGTGATATATAACTGAGGAAAAACTGGCAGGAGCTTTGGCTATGCTGCTGTGGTGAGAGGAATGTGTTTGAGGAGAGGTCGTTGGTCTTCCCCATTTGATTTTAAAATTCCAAAGCTTTAGGACTTACTGTAATTTCACTCATCATTCCATTGAAAACCTTAATACAAGCCAATCTTGTATTGGTGACCTCTAAGTAATAACCATTTATCTACTTTACTGAAGACAGGAGGGAAGAAAATGATAAGAAAAGTTCAAATTCCTTTTTAGTCATTCGTTTTCTTAATAACAATCTGCAAATTTCCGCAGAAAAAGGTTACTGTAAATGCCGCTCCCTGAGGTAAAAGTAATGAATTTCTGAAGATTAACATCCAGAACAACAGCATGGTTGGACTTTCACTTTCTTTTTAAAAAATGCTCTTCGAATTTAACTCCACCCCTATTCATAACCTCACCCCAAACTTTGCTCCTTCCTTAGAACCTTGCATTTCCTTCAGGTTTCATAGAAATGCATGGAAACAGTCCATACCAAACCAAATCAAATCATATTTTAGTTGACACATACAAATTCGATTTGGTTTACTTAGACAGCGTTACATTTATGGCATTTGGCAGATACCCTTACCCAACTGAGCAGTTAAGGTTTAAGGGCCTTGCTCAAGGGCCCAGTAGTGTAACTTGTAGTAGTAACTTGTGACCTTACGATTAAAAAATCCAATGCCTGAGCTACCACCACACTCCCACTCTCCTCAATCATGGACATTTACACCACACGCTGCATCCGCAAAGCCAACAGCATTGTGCACGACCCCACACACCCCTAACACGCACTCTTCACCCTCCCGCCATCAGGGAAGTGGTTCTGAAGCATTCGGGTCGTCACATCCAGACTGTGTAACAGTTTCTTCCCTCAAGCCATCAGGCTTCTCAATACAGGAGTGAACTGAACTGAACTCACAAACACACACACACACACACACACACACACACACACACACACACACACACACACACACAAATACACACACACAACTGTGTGACTGATCTGTACAACCCAGACTCAACACACACTCGTACTCAGTTCACACATTCATGTCTTCAGTACCACTCATATTACATCACTTCATTACCATAAACTGTTTACATGCCGTTTTTGCACATCTTTTCTGGATTGCTGCTATTTACTCTTTTGCACAACATTTTGTTGAAATTTTTTATTGTTCACTTTACATCTCTTAAACACAACTATTTTGTATTTTGTGTTTTGTGTATTTGTCTTACACTGTCTTGTGTTTGTCTTTTCTGTTTTCTGTGATTGTTGCTGTATGTAGCACCAGGGTTCAGGAGGAACGTTGTTTTATTTCACTGTGTAATGCGTCTGCTATATATGGTTAAAATGACAATAAAAGCTTCTTGACTTTACCTGGCTTAGTCCTACATCATATTGTTTATCATATAATTAAAATAAATAAATAAATAAATAAATAAATAAATAAATAAATAAATCGGGTTCCAGTACTTGGTGGTGGACCCCTAAAATCCCTTAAATATTTAGTTCATGTTAGTCCCTCACTGGTGACCTCTGATCCTGCATGTGCTCTGCCTTTAATTCCTGTTCCTGGCCCAGCGCCAATCCATCTTTAGCTAAATCGCCTTTCTGTCGTCGCCGCTATTCATCTCTGTCACCTCTGCACATTAATATTCATCACCGACTGGCATTCTGACAAACAAACGTGTGTGCTGCGGAGGTTGGAGAGGACAGAAGTGGGGGATCATCTGGTGCGAGGCACGCCTGTTTTTCCCTGCCAGCTGTGTGCCGTCCTGAACGCTGTGCTCTTTAGAGCTGTGTGCCCTCTTTTGTCTCGAGGCCTTAATACAGCAACACATGTGACGGCTGCAGGTGATAAACGGAGAGGAGAGCTTGGCTTGCTGCAATTTCCAGCTGATACTCCTCTTCTCCACATCTGCTTCGGTCTCACCTCCTCAGCTCCACACTGCATCAGATTAAAACCTTGGAGTGGAGCTCTGACGAGCAGGATGTTGTTAGTGAAAATCTCTGAGTAATTTATGATGCTTTCCTTCAGAAGGAGATTTCCTTCAGAAAACTGCAAGCTAACACCTCTTCCATAAAAACCACCATCAAACTGTTGCAGGTGTTTGAACAGAAATGGATGTTGTCAGAGAACAAGATGGACCTCTTAAGCCCGAGCGGGCAGATCAAAAAATGAGATAAATTACGGGCTCTAGTGCGAGTTCCAAACATGTGCTGCGTGTTGAGAAAGTTTCAGAAAAGTGCTTACGCACACAGTTTTAGCCCTGGGAGCTTAGCGTGATCCAGCTGGGGCAAAAGTCCAACCTCTGATTCATGATTCAAGTCCAATGTAAAGAGGCCGTCTGGGTAACTTCACCTGAAGCTGAATGAAGGATTTCTGGGTAACGGGGTGTAGGAGATGCTCTATCCTAGCTGTAAGAAGTTTATAGAACACTTTTTACCGAAAACCAGCTTCTATTGGTTATAGAAATGGGTTATTTTATACAACAAAATGAAAGGATTATGTAGGATTTTCTTAAGAATCAAGAATAAGAAGTGCAAAAACTGGAAACCTTCTGCCCCCCTACGCTTTATCAGTGCATCACATTACATAAGTGCCATTCAATCATCTTTTACTCTAAACAATACAAAGAAGTACATGAAACCCAATGCCGTAATTAACGTCACCTTGGAGCTCCAGCTGTGTGCACTTATAATCACATGACTTCAATATTAATATTTTGGGTCCCTGGTGGCAATTTTGTTTTTACTGTATTTTTACAGAACATACCTAAACAAAACATGAACACGAATCAGCTGTCAAAACAAATCTGGTTTCTGAGAAATATCAAAACAAGGTTAAAATAAACAAAAAAGAATATGACACAATATGACGTGTAAAGAAGGCTGAGGGAAGCTGTCTATAAAGCTCAGGAACTGTGCAAAAACATTGTAAGAAAAGTCCAAAAATGTATTACGCAACACGACACTCCCGCCACCATGCTTCACAGTGGCACAGTTATTACATCTACTCAAAATCCTTCACAGAATCTGCTTTAATATCCACCATCATCAAAGACAGAGAAATTCAAAATTATAATGACATAAGAAACAGCTTGGCATGGAAAAAAAAATTATGATGCTGAATTATCTTTGTTTCAGCTCTTGGAGAAAAGCATGTGATAGAAATGAATCCCATGACTTTTTCAGTTTTACCAATTTGCTACTGCTGGGCCATTGAGCGAGACCTTTAACACTCAACAACTGTAAGTTGCTATAGCAAATCCAGTTAAAGTGATCTATAACTATTCAACTTGACCCTTTAGGTCAGACCATACCCCATACCCCATACCCCATTTTCCTATGAAAAAAATCTAAAATCAAAAATCAAACTTGATTGAGGTAATAAATGTTGCATTATACCAACTATTATATAAAAATTACAGCTGCCATGGTTCCTCTAATTTATAATTTAATTTCTTATCATTTTTTTAAATAAATATTTTTTTAATTTAAAAATAAATAAATAGAAATTTGCTTAAGCAATGCAGTTCTAGTTATTTCTTTATTTCTATATGTTCTAGTTCAGCAAATCAATTTATTATTTTTATTTTTAAACACTTCGTCACTTTCAGGCCAAACACAGCCTTTATAATTCACGCACTGTCCTGAAAAATGACCATTTTTATCTTCATTTCATGTATAGTCAAGGGCCTTGGTTATTGAAAAACAAAGCAATAAAACTTAATAAGGAATTCAAACCGACTGCAGAATAATGGAATCCATTCAAATTAATCATTTAAATAAAAGCTGATTCAAAAAAAGCTATAGATAGTCATATATTTTCCAAACCAAGCTATATAAAAGAATATGAAAAAACTGACTACTAAAGGCACAGTACAAGGCTTGAAACCCTGAACTACTTTTTGTGGGCATCTAAAAAAAAAATGTTCTTTTGGAACCACCCATTCCACAATTAGTCCCCATTTGCTGTTATAATCTTCTGAGATGATGTTTTAGAGTGTGCTTGTGGAGATTTCGATTTATTTAGTCACAAGGACATGAGTAAAGTAAGATCCTGATGTAGGTGAGGTGAGGAGGTCTGGGGTGCAGTCAGCATTCCAATTCATCCTAAAGGTGTTCCACATGGTTGAGGTTAGAACTCTATAGCAGGAGATCTTCCACTCCAACCCATGTAACACATATCATCATGAAACTGCGATGCTGGAACAGGTTTGGGACTCCTAATTCAAGTGAAGAGGAAATAATTCTACTGCATCCAAAGAAACTCTATACAGTTGTGTGCCTTCAACTTTGTGTTAACATTTTGGAAAGGAACCACATATGGCTGGAAAAGTCAGGTGCCCCAATACTTTTGTCTATAAAGTGTATATCATTCCATACCAGTACGCAATGCAAAACGAAAGGAATACAACAAATGGATCTGTTGTTTTAGAAAAATAGTCCAACAGCACAGCCTGAGGAGTTTAATACCTCTAAACAACACATCATTTTTTTAATCCATTTTATATTATGCCACAAATTTTAAAACAGCATTAAATAGTCCTTTCTCTCCAGACTATATATTTTATTTTCTTCTTGAAGAACTGACAACATGATTTCCATCCTGTTCAATGAAGGAAATGTGTTGGCACTGGAGACTATGCTATGAGACTATGGAGACCATGCTGGCTTTCAAGACTGTGGAAGATGTTACTCTAGAAATTATGAGTGAATTAGGATGAAAGCTTGCTGAAATCACCTTCTGACCAATTGGATTCAAGTATTTATAAGAGGTGTGGTTTCCTACCTAGAACCTGGCTATGATTCTTTAAAGAACGTCACCTTTTCTTAATGTCGTTCCACTGTGACAGGAATTTAATATTTGGTTTTTAAACACTGAGGTGGATTTGGGGTAAAGTTAGAGTACAACTATTTGAATCTCTAACCCAAACAGAACCTAAAGTGTAAAGACTTAGTTTCCACTTACACAAAGAATTAATACGGTAATATATAAAACTCCTACCTTTCCTCTCGGTGGTGCTTGGTGGAGCGGAAGGTGAGAGGTTTTTCTCGGGTTCCTTCCTGCTTTCCCTCATTACCGCAGAGCTTTTCTGCTTACACTTGGGCACGTCCAAAGATTTAAGCTTCTTTGCATGCTTGGTGCCTTTGTAGTGGGACACTGCTTGGCTCTGAGGAAGTAACAGAACAAAGAAATGGAGAGTTAAAGAGTTAGCAAGATCATTTGGTGGCAAAGAAACTGAGAACCACAAACTAACTGTAAGAGTCGCGAATGAAAATGTGGACTCGGTCACATCCCGATGGATGTGACCGAGAACAACGGGTAGCCTTTTCAGAGCATCTATGTTACTTTAAGTCAGGCCAAATCTGTCTTCAAAAGGTTTCAACAGGCTTTCACAAACTCGTAAATCTCTCCCTGAATTTTCTCAGTGATTTTCAGGTTAAGGAAAGGGTCAGGTTTGAGCAGATGTCGGATGTGGCAAGGGGAAGAAGACAACGTGGTTGGCGTTCAAAGAGCGCATTATAATGCATCTGACTATGACAGCATTTTATCTCCCTAGTGTGGGGTTACAGAAAAAATGTGGGTGGGGCTTGATTCTGGTGCTTGAGTTTTAGGGGTTATGGTTTTTACTTACTTAGTCCCAATTCTTATTAATTTATTTGGATGTAATCAGGTCAAATCTAATTGTAGTACCAATGATCATTTGAATTTATAATTTTTTTTTCATTTTCATTTAGTAATTCAATAAAAGATACATTATATGATCTATATGATGTTCCACACTCATCTCAGAGAACATCAAATCTTTAAACGTGCAATCTTGTCCACACTTGCATATACTGTATACTTGAGCAATTTATTGCTCAAGTATACAGTATATGCAAGTGTGGACAAGATTGCACGTTTAAAGATTTGATGTTCTCTATTAAATACAGTAGTCATTAAATTCAAGAAAATGTTGCATCACTTTTTCTAAATACACCAAACCATAATCTCCATATATGACAATACAAAGCTGAGCTTATTAAAAAAAGAAATCGCTTCCTAATACATTCCTCCCATTATACAGAAAAGTAGATTTTGCCTTCACAAAGTTACCGCAAAAAGCCACTAAAAGTAATGTGAGTTTCCAGAACCTTTTTGACATTTTCAACCGTGATATTATTTCGCAATAAATATAAGAACTAGGTGCAATCATACTGAAAAACATCGGCGGGAAATAAATGCAAATGGAAATATTACGAAAGACAAAAAATTAAGTGCAAAAAATTGACAAGGTAATACATGAGAAGCCAAATATTTCTTATTAAAAGTCAAGAAATCCTGCTATGTGAGGAAGGACATGCAATTTGTTTTTGCAATTCGAGCCCCTTTCTTACATTTATTGCACAAAATTTCTGATAAATACATCAGTTTATTCTGTATCTCTATAGAGCAAGGAAGTAGAGTTATTTTTAATACAGTAGCACTGTCACTGTCACAGCCTTCTAACAAAAAGTGACATTTGAGTTCCCCTTCCGAGCTAGGATTATTATGATTCGCCTGGACAGGGTCTTATACGGAAACGTTCATCTGCCCTTGTTTACCTGAATGTGTTCTCCCTGTCCCACTGTCTGTCATTGCCTGTGGCGGATAAGGCAGGATAAATAAGGATAAATAAGACCTCTGTCAGTCCGTTGACAAGCTGAGACAGGAGTGTGAAGAGCATTCCCCCGTACTGACTGGCATCCGGATGTCTAAACACACACTCACACAGATAAATATTCACTTACTTATTCTGTATTTCTCCTGCCAACCACATGGCCTTAGACTCTATTTTTCTTATTGTATTATGTTTCGTTTTGAATTCTGAATTTCGAGCCAAACAGTAGCAGCAAAGTCGCATGTCTTGAACTTTACTCCAATACACCTGCTGATGGGGCAAATAGAGTGTGAATAGTAATAAAAGACAAATCTGCGATGAATTTTTTAGCAGTGCTCAAATTGGGTGTGTTTTACATTGTACTTTTACACCAAAACCCAATATAATCCATTTATAATTGGAGTGTTCTATATCACAAGTTCCCTGTGACCCATATGTTTGAGTTGTTGTAAAAGTGTAACAACATATTTAAGGTAAATCATGCTATTCTCTATAGTTATATGTAATTATTCTGCCACTACAATTTACATGGTCCTAATAACAGCTATGTAATAGTTTGCTAATTCTTACCCTTGATGCACCACCAAATTTCCTCGAAAAGTTGGCGCTAAGCATTTCATCATAATTTGAAACTTTTTCTGGTAATTTACAAACGAATGTGAGGTAAATCATGGTACTCAAAGTAGTTCTATGTAATTATACTGTCACTATTGCTTTCCATGGGCCATTTTACGGCTATGTAATAGCTTGCTAATTCCTAGCCATGACGCACTACGAAAATTACTTACATAACACTTCATGGCACAATAATTGTTGTGCAAAATATAACAGTGGACACTAAATATAATAACATTGCTATTTAAATCTTTTTATAAAAAATATCTGAGGTAAATCATGGTATTTAAAGTAGTTTTATGCACTTATTCTGCCTTTACATGGGCCTTATAATAGCTAAGTACAGTAATAGATTTCTCATAACGCAGAATCAGAATCACATAATATTTCATGGCAAAATAATGGTGGTGCTATATAGAACAGTTGGAGTTAAATACAATTACACCATAATTTGAGTCATAATGAATATTTTTCTGGTAGTTTACCAACATTTCTGAGGTAAATTATGGAATTCCACGTGGTCTGGTGTAATTACTCTGTCACTAGTGCTTAACATAGGCCATATAATGACTATGTTAGAGCTAGCAAATAAACCCCAAACCCGCACCACGAGAATGACTTACAAAGCGTTATGGAAAGAATAATCTTCTCTGAAATCACATTTATATTTATTTACAATATCCACAATGTACTGTATACTATACGTAAGCTATGTTTAAGGATATGGGGTCTGGTTTGTTGGACAAATAGATGGATGGATGGATGGATGGATGGATGGATGGAATCATTGGTTGATTCATAATGGGAAAAATTAACATTCCAGTTACATTATTATTTGTACTTCCCCACTTGAAATACCCTGCACAAATCGTATAGTTATCTTTTTTATTCATTTATTATTTTATTTTCCTAGTTTTTGATATTTTTAATACACCAACACAACATGAAAAATTCTTTGTACATGCAACTAATGTTACTTTGCAATAAAGATGATTCTGATTCTGATGATTTTCTGATAAAAAATTTTTATATTTTCTATTATGAAAATTCTATTTAAAGTTTATTCTAGAGTTTGTTAATGGTCTTTTGCCAACACAACTAAGGAAAACCTTTGTATCGAACTATTGTCACTGCGGCTTTACTTTGTGAATATATCTACACCGTAAGCAGTAGCTATAAACGCATATTCTTTGTTGCGATCCAAACTCTCTTTGATAGGCCTGTATACCACAAACCTCTCAAACCCGGTGCTGCTACCTGGTACTTGTAAAACTCACACACCGAACCTTTAATTTCATTCCACTGCAGACTTACAGAGAAAGAAAGAGAGAAATATCCGTGAAATGTAAAATGAACGTCTCGGCGAACGCAATAAGCTCGTGCGAGAAATGAAAAATGCTCTGAAATGGTGATGGAAGTGATGAACCTTACAGATTTATGCCTTATGGATTTGTGAGAACGTCTTCGCTGTTGCATATTGTTATGCAAACGCTGATAACACAGAGACAAATGTGGTGTCATACGTCTCCATCCATCCGTCTCTCTAGCAGTCAACTGCAAAACAGGGAGCGCCGCAATGCGAACGGGTGTTTGGTGTAATTTCAACCGCCATCAATCTTTCATTAAGAGACCCGTGTGGAAGAATTGCCCCTCGCTGAAAAAGAATCGCATCTCGCTTTCGTCTTTACTAAGTTAAATAATGTCATCAATCAATCAAACAAGTGCTACAGTCCCCTGGAGATTTGTATTCAGCAACTAAGAATTGTTTAATATAATTGCACTTGCGTTGAATTCTCTAATCTGATTGGTCGGAAGGTTGATTTCCTATCGCAGCACTGCTCAGATGGTTGTGCCAGCTGTATTCAAATTGAGACTTAATTGAATGAACTTATTTTTTACATGTCAGCTTTTCAACAGCAACAAATCATTTACTGGAAATTTGTAGTTGCATAATAAACATTTTAAAACATGCTGTTATTTAATAACGAAAAAATATATTACAACATGTTGATGTTTACTTATAAGAAGGTGTTTGACTGTGTGAGTAGGTTTTCAACCATGGGAAGGTCTTCATGAGAGAGGACTTCTGGCCTTTCTGTTTCTCTGTAACACATTGTTTGTTGTTTTAACTTGAGTTTTTGGTGTAAGATTTAATTTTTTAGCTGGAACTTATTTGTCTAGTGAAGGTTACACAAAATTAAATTGACATTTATGCCATTTGACAGATGCCCTCATCCAGAACCATTTAAAAAATGATCTCATGTATAAACCTAAGCAGTTGGGGTTTAAGACTCTTGCCCTTAGGCCCAGCATTGGCAGCTCGATAGTACTGGGACTTGAGTTCACAACCTGGGACTTGAACTCACATATCCACTGAATTACCACAGCAATGCTGCAACTTCCAATGTAATCAATTGGAGATGGATGCAAGCGCAGATATTTTAAATTGCATTGCATGTATACAAAAAAAAGACAATGAAACAAAACACAAAGTAACATGAAGCATGTAAAGCCTTAGTCTGGGCATGAACACGAAACAAAGGCAGCCATGGAAAGACAGATTTAATGAGTGTTATGAAAGGTGCCAATGATATAAGAGCTAATTGTGTAAATGTGATCAGGTGTGATGAAGACTTGGTCCTGTGACTCTATGCATTATCCTGACATATATTTACATATACAGTTTTTTAAAATATGTTATTATATGGTAATCTCTTTACATTCGCTCCATGTACTTGGGCTACACTTTTCTTCACTTTATAGTCCTGTGTATAAGTCTGCGTAGTCTTAGGCCATGTTCACACTAATATTTTTTTAATTCCTTTTTTTTTTACACGTAGCGTTTTAGATGAAAGAGGACCTTAGTCCTGGAGGAATGCTGTTTCACCAATTGACAATAAAAGGTAAACATAAATGTATAAAACAATAACAGTAACTAGTAACCGTAGTAACAGCAAACACATGCTTTATCCACATCACACCACTGCATTATTATTCAATAACAACAAAGCTTCTTTCTTTCTGTGTTGTTGCATTCATTAATTTGGCTGCTCTAATGGTTGATTCATTTCCTCCACCACATTTGCATTCATCGAGCACTGCATTCTTTCAGTAAATTATGTCTCCAAGAAATTCAGCAATCTCTACATCTTTACTCATAACATTCTGAATCCTAAAAGACAGATATCATTTCCAAATGAATTGAAACGAACCAGAACCCCAATTTCCCTCTGTGAAATAAAGCGCTCAGAGACTTATTTCATTTTAGTTTATTTTTTTTGAGAATGTGTGGGGAAAAAATCTGGTAAAAAGGATGGATGTGGATTTGATAAGCACAGGATTAAAAAAATCTCCTCAAGGTTTTTTCAATAATGGAAAACCAGAAATGACTCTGAAAATCCTGACAGATATAATAACTCAGAACTGTCCTAATTGAGAAAAATGGTGCAAATCTATCTATCTATCTATCTATCTATCTATCTATCTATCTATCTATCTATCTATCTATCTATATATATATATATATATATATATATATATAAATAAAATTCCTCTGGATTAAAAACTTTAGGTAAAATGATATTGCATGCCAAAAAGTCATTCATGAATTCAAAACAATGCCAAAGTAAAAAGACAAAAACCATACATATGGCTTGGGGATGTTGGAGTTCTTTCCATGGCATGGATTTCTATTTCAGCAGACCCAGCCTTTTTTGGTAGTACCGTCTCTGACAGAGCGCACAAACATCAGGTTTACAGCAACTCTAATAATAGCATGATGTATGATGTTGAAGCCCAGAGGGAAAAGGTGGAATTAGCTACAGTACAACGTGTTCGGTGCACTTTGTAGTTTTTGCATGCCAATGCTGCCAGCCATTTCAGCATTTATTTACATTGCAGATGCTTTTAACAAAAGCAGCGAACAGGTTGGGTATGATCTAAAACAGCTATGCAGTTGAAAGTTAAGGAAATATTATTATATTGTTAATTTGGTTATTTGGTTAAAGTAATCAAAAGGAACATGCATGTGTCTCTCAAATCAAAAAAAATGTATATTCATTTATTTAAGCTCTTTTGAAGGAGCATTTAAGGTGCATTAAAAAGAACTTGTGATTTTTGCACGTTTAATGTTTTTTCTTAACATTCTAACTACATGATGGGACATTTTCATAGCCAATGTCGCATCTGAAATATTAAAAGGTTTTACTGGCAAAAGAAAATGCAATAAACTGGCCATTTCCAGTCCTCAATCGAGAATAGCTTTATATTAAATATATCAATCTATAAAAATGTGTTTGCTGACTATGTTTCAGCAGAACATTTGGCATATAAATGAAAAAAAAAAGCAAATAAAAAACACATATGTCAGGGTCAGGAATTTTGAGTTCACTCCTAACTGAAATATTCCTCAATCAAATCCAATTATACTCAACTGATCCTAAGAAATTCTTGTACAGTATGTGCATGCCATCTGGTTTAAAAGGGCTGATTTAGAAAAGCAATCTATAAAACAAAAAGATCAGAGCTACAAAGCTGGAACATTTATTTATAACAACTGGATGAGGTACTGTTAAAGAATATGTCATATACAGTCCACTAAAATAGATTATTACTTCAAATACATACTTGTTGAGTAATTTCCCCAAAGAACAAAGTGTGCTTGCATCTCAGGTCTAAAACAAAGTGGTCATTAAAGCCGGACTTCATTACTGCCTGGCCCTGAAGCGTAGCACTCAGCAGAGGCCCATTTCATTTGAGAGGAATGTGAGGAGTAAAAGTTCTGCTAGGTTCACACCCATTTGAAACAGGTGAAGGAAACAATTCTGTCAAACTGTTTGAATGCCACACATTTCATTCCCATTGGAGACTCAAGCTATAGGTTTACACACTCGTAGTGAACCGAGTGACACTTGGACCAGCGTCAATCATTCCACTGGGTCATAATTAGACTGGAGGCCTGACAGACTTTCTTTTATTAACAATCCTGCTAATATTGTGTGTCCACTTTTAAATCCAGCATGCTAACATTGGTCGGATGATAACCAAAGATGGCAGGGTTGTTATAAAAAGTGTTCCTTTGCTAAGATTGTCCAAATATTGTACAGCAAAACTAGGCACCCAATAGAATTAAAAGGCCAACATTGCTTTATTGCCAGGCCTGTAAATTAAACTTGAAAAAACACTGCTGTAGTTCCAGCTAACTAACATTGCTCTGGTAATGAATCTGTTAGCTGACATAAAAATGTATTGCTGCCATCTAACTTGGAAGAAGAACAAGAAGAAAGAAACATGGACTCCCCCCTTTTATTGACAGCTGTGACAGATAACTGTTATGATGATGCATCTTGTTTAAAGAAAAATCCGTCTATCTGGTCATCCTAGATGCCTGAACTAATAAAGAACAGAGCTAAAAACACATTCTGGACAAGAACATTTTTATATTAATGTCTCACTTGTCAATGTTAAATTTCACTTTTCATTTTATTTGGTGACTTTTCTCAGAAACTTGACAACAAATCTGTGAGAAAAGTTGCTAAATGTTGCTAAAATGTCCATTCTTCATGCCTTTTATATGTCCCATTACATTGGATGAATTAAACATATAATAATTAGCCTGTCATAAACATTTATCATTTTGTAGTTGCCTAGATACAGCTGAATTATAACAAAAAAGACAAATTCACTGCGATCATGGGCTACAAATACTAGGCTACAAACAAATAAATCTAATGGTTTCTGTTATGTAATGGACTTTTTAACAGCATTTATACTCTTGACCTCTATTAAATACCATAAGGTTCCCATTGCTGGTTACTCTGCAATAACACAAGAATCCAAACATTTCTTCTTTAATGGATACACAACTACTATCAAAACAATGTGACATATGCTATCAGAAACCACCAGGAATAACACATTTAAGTAAACTATTATACAAAAATATTCCAACAGAAGAGCAATAAAACCCTAGAGGAACACTAAAATCTTCACTGGTTCACTTTGGTTTATATACTTGAACCAGATAGCACAGAATGATCTTTTTGTCCCACATAGATCATTTGTTCTGAACAAACAAACTAAAGAACATCTTCCTAGGGGTTTGAGACATTTTGGCCCAGAGTGAAAATGAGTCTGGAGGATCTCTCTTTTTTTGTCTTTCTTACCTGTGAATTAAATCGCAGTTGGCACACATTGCAGGAGACGTGTTTCCTTTTAGACAGAGGAGAGATGCCAAATGTGTGATGTAGGACTGCTTTCTGAACCGGGTCCATCTGCAGGAGGAAGAGGCAGAAAAAGAGAGAGATAGAAAGAGAGAGAGAGAAAGAAAGAGTATAATTAACATCACAGCAGCAGATACCCATCCAGCAGAGAGATAAAAAAAAATGGGCTTAGGGGCTTCTTGACAGAAAAACAGCTGTGTGGAGACTCAAGGTATACAGTATACTGACTGGAAAACATTAACATGTCTTGATGCCACCTTAGAACTTTCCGCTATCTGCCCTGAGCCCAAAACTTAATGTACACCCTTAAAACCCTTAATCTTTTTGGGGTGAAAAAAAATGTGAAAATACCCAGTTTTTGATTGTTAAAGTCTTCTGCGGAAAGTTAATTTAACATTTAAAGCTTATCATTTAACATGTATTTAAAACATCTCTAGTGTCAGTGCTTCGTAACAGTGTTTCCTGCATGGAAGAGTCATCAGAATAGAAGCGTTTTGTGGTTTCTCAGTAACATGAGAGGCTGTATCTTTTCTGAAAGGAAAGTAATCCTTTTGGAGGAAACACTGGGGTTTTTTTGGCATAAAAGTTTTTGAGTTTTCCCAAACATGTTTCCAAAACATTGAACTTATTAAGAATTCTGTATTTGAGATTTTGTATTAAAGTTGAATTAAAGTGTTGTATGTTCACATCCCAGAGTATTAAATGAAGCCATGTTTTAAAATCCTAAGTAAGGATAAGTAAGACTTTTTTTTAAGTAGGATTTAGTTCTTTATTACATTTTTTATAATGCATTTGTAATAATGTCCATATATTTAAATTTATTAAAACAAATTGTACTTGTACTTTATTACATAGGAAAATTAAAGCAAATCTTTCATTTTAAACATAGGCACTGGTGCCGTCAACTAGTTTCCTCAAACGACCAGGAATGGAATGTCTTCTGAAGGAAGTCGTTTGAACCATTGCTGAGAACCTCCTAAATCTGTGCCTCCAAATTTTTTATCGTGCAAGGCTTTGTCCTATACATCTCCAACTTTGCGTAGCACTACAGGAAAAATTCACATGGAGTGAGATCTGGACTGCTTGAAGGCTATTGAGGTCCTGGAAAAGGTCTTACCACGCACGCACAGTATGAACAAAATGGGGTTGTGCACCCTCCTGCATGAAAATAAGGTTGCCAAGTTCTATCCCATTAAATATTGCCTAGTTAATTTTTGCCCACCCTGTATATTGTACAATCCATAAGCCAAGGCATCTTATGCAGTGCTTTGTACTTTCTTGGTTATTGCAATGGATTTTCCATAACCAATAAAGATAAACAGCCTTGGCATTGGTAAAAATAACAAACAAAGATTTTTTTTTCCTGGAAGTGTTAAATAAATAAAAAAAAGAGTATCCACATTCAATAGCATTTAAGGTATAAGTAATTCTCAAATAGAACTAATGATGTAGAATTACTTGTGTTTTACACTTGGATTTTGGGATTTCACAGAACCATTAAGCTCAAAGCTTTAGTGCAGAACTTAAGAAGCGAACATCAAACATCATACGTGTCTCGTCTGATCCACTACATTTGGCTTCAGGAGGAAATTACACGTATGAATTGAATTTTTCCTTACACCATTTCTTTACCCGTGTCCTTCGGCTCGTTATTGGATTCCGTTCCACTTTGAGTAAAAGTGTCTACTGAACAAATAAATGGGAATCATCATCGTGTACTGCAGGCATATTCCATTTCATAAGTAATATAGAATGATTTTATTCGTTTCATATCACGTCTCGTCCTGAATAAAAACGCACCTGGCCACTCGGCAAGAACCGTTCGTGGTTTTTAATGGGAAAGCGAAACACTCCGCAGGTGCCTGTTTGCGGTGATAAGCTTCCGTCGTGCGAAACGAAATAGCGCTGGTGTTCTCACTCATTGCTCCCGACGCTGCAAACCGCAATTGTCCTTCTTGAAATGTTGGTATTTAATGAATCTTTAATCTTCAGATTCGGTCAGCGAGACCGGAGGTCAAGCTTGTCTTATCCTAATGCTAATGCATCGATCGGTTTACAGCAGAAAAATGTGTGACGTTTGTTTCATTACAATTTACAGCATTTGGCAAACGCCTTTATCCAGAATGAATTATAGTGATCTCATTTATATAACTGAGCAAGTGAGGGCCTTGCTTGAGGGCCCAGATGTGGTGATTTGAACTCATGACCTTCTGATCAGAAGTTCAATCTCTTGCCCACTGAGCTACCACTTCTCTTCAGACAGCCAGACAATGTTCATTGTCACATAATAAAGTTGTGAGCAGTGGAAACATGAAACCAGAAGCAAAAATGAAATAAAGAGCATAGAATTAATGTGGAACATGAATCCCAATGTTAAACAAAGGATGATAAACAAAAGACAAAGGGTGCAGTAAATGGCTAATGGAAAGTGTAATCCGGGTCACTTGGCGTTATCCTGGCATTCCTACATTACAAGCCTTTTTTTAGCCTTTACATCATCTCATTATGCTTTAGTCCTTTACTTTTTCCAGTTCCCTTTCAGGAAGTCCAACGGCGTCGGAACGCTTTGCGTTCACAAAGCGTTCCGACGCAGCGTCTCGTTCCCTCGGGGAAACAGGGTTACATACAACCTAGAGATGATCTCTCCTCATCTGGCTACTTTGCTCAAACAAATCAGCTTCCAAAATGCTTCATGCTTCTTCAATGGCATCTCACTCATCAAATTTGGGTGAGTCTTGGAAATTGGAGGCAAACATTTCAACTCCATTCATTTTAATTTGAAAAACGTTTTTTTAACAATGGACACTGTCTCAAAGCAGGTAATAATGAACTAATTCTGTTCCTTGTAATTTAGCACTGAACAGCAATATACAATCTTTTAGGTTTGAAATTAAATAGCAGTATCACCTTATAACAACAAATCCTCACAGGGAAGTATAAAAATAAAAAATAACACACATTAGCAATCTAAGCAAATCTGTAATATTTTATTTAATGTATTTTTGGGTCAACACATGCTATAGCTTTATCCAGGTGTGGTTAAATATATACTCCTTTTAAGACAGACAGAGAGAGAGAGAGAGAGAGAGAGAGAGAGAGAGAGAGATCACTTTCAATGGGAGCAAAGCAGATGGATTGGAAGCCGTTTGGATCACTATCCAATTGATTAATCAGTTTCAGTTGGGGAGCAGCATTAAAATGATGCTAAAAGCAACTCATATTGGAACCATATGGATTTCTGTAAAACGAGCTACAGACTCTAAAAAAAACAAAAAGGGTTAGATGATATAAGACCCACATAAATCCCTAGCATGGCTTCAAACGATTCAGAGAGAGAGAGAGAGAGAGAGAGAGAGAGAGAGAGAGAGAGAGAGAGAGAGAATAAATGGTAAGTCTGTGGAAAAGCAGGAGGAAGCACTATGGGCCAGATAGATTCTGAGAAACACGAATTATCTCAAGAAAAAGCGATTAATATGGATAGAGTGACTAAGAGAAAAGCAAAAACAAGAGATAAAGAGAGAGTGTGTGAGAGAGGGATCTATAGACGGAGTTACAGTGAAAAAGAAAAGGAACATCTGTAATAAGCAGGAGCTTGAGAAGATCTGTGTATCCCAAAGTTAACCCCAAACTTCACGTCATATTTTAGCTTTTTTCCTCTCATGCCAAAATAATGGTTTACTTTAACATTTAGCGCATACCAAATGTTTTGGGTTACATTTAACTAGAAATCCATTGAAAGGGTCATTAGGATCACTTTACTGTACTATTAGTTTTTTAAATTACCAGAAAACTCTTCAACTGTCTAAAAACCATCCTAAATAGCAAGCCAGCCAGCTAGCTAATGGTTAGTAAGCTAGCAGGTTGATATGTGTAGGATTTCAGACTATAAAACTGTACTTCTTAGCAATCAAGATTCTATTTCATTTTAATAATAATCAGGATTCTCTTAACTAATTCCCGGAATGTCTCCATTACAGTGTGGTATCGCTGCTCCACGGTGTGTGAAAGGAAAAGTCTGCAAAAAGTGATAAAAACCACCTAACATATCTTTGGCTCCCAACTATCTGCCACCAGGCTTCTTCACAACAGTAGATGTCTGAACAGAGCACACAACATAACGGACTTCCAACATTCCAGTCACAAATCCATCCAGGAGATACAAGGCCATCAATACCACATCAATACAATCTGTACATACATGTGTATTGTCTTGATTGTCACACACACACACACACACACACACACTTCTGGTGTAGATGCTAAACTGCATATTGTTGCATAAACTTGTCTGTCTAGCTACCCATTTGTGACTAATATATACGATACATGCTTTGTAGACCTGAGTCTTGGTGATCTTTTCCGTTATATAGCTAACTAAATCAGTAAGCACGTAAAAACTGTAAGCAAAACTTGATTCCAGTATTTAGACAAACTAGGAAATATGGAGGCAGCTAGCATTTTACTGCATTAGCACCTGAATTGAGTTTCAGGATGCTATAGTGATGAACACTTTAAATGTACAACTGCATGATTTCTACCATATGGAGAAACATCAATGCTGTGTCATAATCTATTAACTCGAAACTGAAGAATTTTGGGTTGTTCATATGGAACCTTCTGGCACATCTGCTGAACATGACGGTCTCCAAACAAAGCTTCATAATATAAATCTTTCATAAATAAAATGTGGAAATCAAGCCAGAGTTGTGATCTTCGTTAATTAAATTGAGCTAAACTGCAATTACGAATGGTGAGAAAAAAAAAACCCTGTCATTAAGCATAGCCAGAGGCACCATGATTCTGTTACTGTGATGGAAACTGAAGCGTATGACTACCAAATTTATTACACCCACAAAGAAGAAAAAAAAAAAAACGTTTAATGAGTGGAAAGATCTGAAATTATTACAATAAATAACTAAAATATTGCACATATTTTAAGTAAAAGGAGTATCATTTAAAATCATTTAATTAAATCCATGTACCGTAATTTCCGGACTATAAAGCGCACGCATATATAAGCCGCACCCACTGAATTTTACAAATATTTTGATTTTTAACATAAATAAGCCGCACCTGTCTATAAGCCTGTCTACACTAATGTACTTTACACAGTCTTCAACGAAAGACACGTTATACACGGTGTAACGGGTAAAATATGTTGCGCTTCCTTTAGGAGCAAAGCGGTATTATGGGAATAGCCTGGCACAGCATTTTGTCCGGTATTACTGCGTCTGTTCAAGACGAGGATTATGTCCTTATTATTTTCTGATGCTCATTTTTAAGTTTCTTTTATGGGGTCTAATGTTATGGGGTTCAGTTTTTTGGCCTGAAGTTTGTGAAACCCAGGAAAAATTCATAAATTAGCCACTTCATTGTTTAAGCCGGGGGGTTCAAAACATAGGAAAAAAGTAGCGGCTTATAGTCCGAAAAATACGGTAATTAAAACAGTTATTTATAATAATTTAAAAGAGTTCCCTGGTATAACAGAGTTGCTAGTCCTACTGTACTTTAGGAGACCAAAATGTAAATATTTCAAATTAGGTTTAAACAAACTTCACGCAACCCTATAACAAACTATTTTTTTATAGAAACGAGATGTAAAAGAATTCTGCCTCAGGCAATGCTGCGATTTTTTGCCATCTATTGCATCTAAAGGCTCTCTTTCCAGGTCAGATTGAACCTGAACCAAAGAACAAGAGACTGTATTAATCAGCATTAACCTTCTAATGTAACAGAGGTGAAATACTGAGAAAAACAAGGCATTAAAAAAAGGCACATTTTTGAAGCCCTCAATCATTCACTGAAAAAAGGCCATACAATTGTTCAATACAAAATACAATGACAAAATATTTATTCATTGCATGAAGTACAGTATAATAGAAAAATAATAATGGTGATAGGTAAACAGCTTCCTAAAGAATTGTAGAACTGAGAGAAATAAAAATGTCATGATTAGTCTTTACACCAACATTATTCTAGCACTATGAAAACACTGAAAATCTAATGAATAGCAAATTGATGAAGATCTAAACATTCACAGCTATACATCGTTTATCCACTTTTATTTGGGGTCATAATCAGACCAGACGCCCCCTTAAAAATTTCTGGAAAGCTTTTTCTAATGTGACTAAGACAAAATAAAAAATATACAAAATGATCACAACAAAAAAAATAAAAAAACAAAAGTCACAAAAAAGAAAATTGAAATAAAAAGATTTAAAAGCACAGAAAATTTTAAAACAATAAAATAAGTCAAAACAAAAAAAAGAGTAAAAATAAAAATGAGTCTAAACAAAAAATGAGTCACAAAAAACAAGTAAAAACACGAGTGACAACAAAATTTTTTTGAAAAACAAAAAAAAAACGATTAAAAAAATGAGACAAAAGCATCACAAAAAAGGTTAAACAATAAAATAAATCAAAACAAAAGATATTATTGAAAACAAAAAATGAGTGGGAAAAAAAATCAGGCAAAAAAAAACAAATGCTGTTCTCGAGTTTGCTACATTGCAAAAAAGACAAATAAGTTTGTTGGACACAATGTCAGAATCTACTGAGAAGCTGGGACGTGGTGCAGCTGTGAGTCAAAATGGAATCTTTTAATCGGCAGTTCATTATATTACTTGACATTTCGTTATAATTCTCATATGATTTTCCAAGGAGAATTTCTTTCCATAATGACTGAGAATGCTCTTTTTGAAAAGACAAAAAAACCCAACACATGTGCTGTGAATTTACAAGACCAGTTTATTCAGAAATGTGGTTTATTTTGGATCCAGGTAGAAGCAGGGTTAAGATCAGGCTCCTGGAGCAACCACCATTCAGTTACAGTAAACAACAAATGTAAAAGAAAAAGTTTAGTTGAAAACCTATACAATTAATATAGTATCATGTCTTGTACTTATATCAATGTAACAGTGGTCCATTGAAAGCGGTTAAAAATAAACCATCATGAAAGCCTTAGGGGATGGAATTTTGGATTATTTTCGAGGTCTCACTTTAGTCATTTGCCCTAGTCTGAACAAAACAACATGGAGAAGATTACCTCGTCCAAATTTCCCAATTTTGAACCAACTTCAAAGCTGGACTAAATCAGTAGCATGTTTTACACATCTCCCCCACTGAGGCGCCGCAATGCCAACGCTTTATGACACTGACGCGTCTCAGCAGGACCACCACGGAAAATGTCGTCAATTCAGTTCCTGACTGAAGCCTCGTTCCCCTCTGTCAGATTGCCGTTGAAAAAAAATCAGCCTCCCTGCTGCTCCCAGTCATCAGAACCGGAGTGCGTCTTGACACATGGTTTCTTAATCCAAAGTCAGCACGTCGATCTTCACCGACGTGAACTTCCCTCAACACTTTAGACGGGGTATGAGTCATGCCTCATCTCATCTAGAGGAACGTAATCATTGTTTATCTTGTCAGAGAAATGCTGCAGCCCAAAAGAGTGGATCAAAAATGACAGCTAGAGTTCAGGAAGGAGCTGGAAAGGAACATAGGAGCTGAACAGAAATCAAACAGGAAGTGGACAGGAATGAAGGGATTGACAGCAAGGACAGGGGGTGTAATAAATAAACGATAAATCCTGCTATCGTGCCATTCACAGTGACGTCCTCTAAGGTCTCCTAAAAGCAAACAGCTGCCCATAAGGCCGAGCAGATTTCTCTCTGTGGAACTATTTATTCTAGTACAGAAAGAAATGAGAGACCATTTACCCCACCATTAGCCTACCACTGTGCAACATGCCCACTATCTGAAAATCCAAAAAAACTAAATGTTTCTGTCACAAAATAAAAGGAAGAGCAATTTGAAGAGAACCTGAATTTCCTCGTTTACTTAATTTGAGTTTATAAGCAAACCAGATGCCCTCTAGAACTTTCTGGAAAATGTGATGTAATCTAATGTGAACGAGTACGAGAACACAAACAAAATAACTCAAAACTAAGAATTGTCAAAACAAAAGTAAATTACAACAAAAAAAAATTTCAAAATTAAAGAGACAAAAAAAACATCACAGCATAAAAGTCGAAAAAAAAAAGAAAAATAAGTCACAATAAAAATGAGCCAAAGAAAAGTCATAACAAAAATGACTTAAAACAAGAATTTGTTGAAACAAAAAAATCACAAAAAATAATACAAAATGTAATATAACAAACAAAAATGTGTCGAAATAAAAGTTACAACAAAAAAATTTAAAAATAAAATAAAATATTAAAAAACAAAGAATTAATCAAAAGAAGAGTTAAAAACGAAAACATTTGAAATATAAAAAATAAATCACAACATAAATGAGTAAAAAATGGTTAAAATTTAGAAAACTGTCACAACAAAAATGAGTCAAAACAAGAGATGAGTCACAAAATGCTATGGTGCCATTCAGGGTGACAATTTCCTATAAGCCAGATTGTCCCCTAAATGCAAACAGATGCCCATGAAACCAAACAGATTTCTCTCTGTGGAACTTTTTCTGTTGCTCACTCGCCAAAACAGTGGCTCTTTGTTTAAACCAAAGAACCTTTTTTTAACTCTTCTGTATCTGTAGGTCTTCACACAGTCTTGGATAAAATGCAAAATTTCTTAAACGATGTCGCATTTACATGAGAAATGAGGGAAGTGGGTCACCTGAATAACCGCTCAGGAGGCTGAATACAGCAGTGTTCAACACTATGCATACTTATCATTGACCAAAGTGGGATAAATGACCTGTCACATGTAATACAAGCCCCTATGTTTCGTCCAATTACATCGCTCGCGTGTATGGGATGAAATCAGCGCACCTATTGATTTCAAACACCTGAGTTTTGCATTTGGGTTCGCGAAGAAGCGTGAGGGGCCAAAATGATAAAGAGCATCAGATCATCCAGGTTCACGCAGGGCTGCATCACTACTAATGCAGTCAAAGAGTAATTCCAAAAAACATTTATCTCGCTCATCCTCGCTAAGCAAAAAAAAACTAATTCAGGACACCACTATTCGAGGATGTTTTATCCCTGTAGTTAAATTCTGAGATACACAAGAGCAAAGTCCACATCAAACCATGCTTGAGTTAACAACAACAGACAGCCTACAAATTGCATTTCCAGCTTCTGTGCTGTTTCATGCTAGACTGCTAAAAACAAAGACAAATCAATGTAATAAATGTGCAAAATTTTGAAATAAGGGTTTAAGAGATTTGTAGTTGATTGTATTCTGTTTTTATTTACATTTTACACAGTGCCTCGACTTCTCTGGCACAGTCAGAATTCCTTCCTTAAATTGGCTTGCTTTTTTGTATGAAATATTTCCCAACTAATAACCCTGATTCCTTTACTGTCTGCTTCACTATTATTGTTCTGACTAGTCATTAGCACCTCACAGAAGAGGCTAGTGAATTTATTAGCCTATAAAACCCCTGTTACAGGTTTTTTTTACAAACATATAAAAATTGGTGGCTACAAGGTGTAAATGTAACTGTAACGTGCTAATGAAGGACAGCAACAAGTACAGGCGTGAGTCGGAAAACAAAGCTGCAAATAAAAAGAATATAAGAAGGCTATAAGAAGGCAAACTAATGATACTGCTAACAAAAAACAGGTGAGTCCGATCAGTAACAGACGTATGGAAGGACACAGACGGAGACAAGATTAAAACCGAAACAAAGGCATGTGGCATCAGAAAGAAAATGCACATGGAGAACCCAATCCATAACACAAAAAATGGTTGGCGCCGATCTCCTCGCTGAAAACTGTGACATGCGCCAATTAGGGGGAATTTGTGCCAGTAACCATGAGCAACACAGGATTTCAATTGCTGAATAACAACACAAATGCTTTTATATTTAAAACCCCAACACAGACCGGGTATTTTCGGAAACGAAGCTCCTCTGCACTACTTTGAAATGCGGTGATTTCTTTTCACCTCTACACGGCAGCCTCCGAGAGACCTTCATTTCCTCTCAGGTGCATTAAAATGTGTTTTTTCTTTCTTTCTTCCTTTTTTTTTTTTTTTTTTTACGAAGGCTCATAAACTTCAAACCGACACCTCTCACCCTGCAAACTACCTCTTTACAACACTTTCCTCCAGCAAGAGACTGATGAACATTTCATGTAATACCTTTCGTTTACACAGGATCTATACTCTGACCCAGCGGGAATCTGGCGAGAGCATAAACCACCAGAGCCGTCTGTAGGGCATCGAGGACTAGCTCGGGAAATACTGCTCCAAGTTGTGTGAAAGTGTGAAATAAAACATCTAAAATATATCAGTTGTCCAATGTTTCACTTTAGAGTACATCACATAAAGACATGGTTGGTGTTCAAGGTTTTAGATTTCCTGTGTGCTACGATCTCTAATGTGTAAATAGGCTTCTAGCATCGAGGTTCATACTGTACAAAGTCTTCACTTGAAATTATATGGTAAAGCACTGACACTGGAGACTCTTTTCACCTATATGAAAAATATTGCAAAAGCTGAAAAGGAATCGCCAAGCTTTTGACCAATCAGAGACAAGAATTGAACAGCACTATAGTATAAAGTATTGGATACAATACAGTGTAAAATAATATATATTGGTGTTTACTGTTTGTCACACACATACATATAGGTGTGTGTGTGTGTGTGTGTGTGTGTGTGTGTGTGTGTGTGTGTGTGTGTGTGTGTGTGTACAGTATGGTGACCCTAGGGCATTGGGAATTGTTTGGAACCAGTGCAAGCTCGTTTAAAACCCCTTGCCATTAGTTATAATGGAGCAGTGGAGATGTGCGCAACAAGCGTTCGCTGTAAAACCTTTTATAAGAACAGTGATAGTGTGAGTGCTGTGCAAAGGGAATTTCGGCCAAGACGTCATGATTCTGTCAGAAACAGGCTCAGCCTTACAACAAAACAAAGCCACCATAAACCCAAAAAATTTGGGAAGAAGCTACGATAAATATGTTTATTTACTGGTTTTCAAGTTCCTTCTACAATGAAATACTTTTGATCCCCCAACCCCCGAACCCTAAGATCGTTTTTTTTACAAACCGAATGCCATAGTTTTTTTTTTTTCTTCCTCTTCAGCCAAAACGGAGTGTGTTTGTTTTGGCTCAAAAAATCAAAAGACGATAAGACAGATAAGGGGTGTACGAGCTGGCTGGAAATCTGGTGTTCGTGGATGAGATGAAAACGGGATCTGGTTGAAATATTGCATTCTTGAATAATGAGCTTCAGGCTTTTGATAGGGAGAGATAGAAAGATCTGAAATTTCTGCATTTTCAGGTCTTTGTGTGTGTGTGTGTGTGTGTGTGTGTGTGTGTGTGTGTGTGTGTGTGTGTGTGTATACTGAGGTTAAAGTTAAAGTTTATGTTTAGGTAAAGCATTTATTAGCAATAAAAGGTCTTTGCAATGATAGTAAGACTAGTGTCTATGTGTGTGTGTGTGTGTGTGTGTGTGTGTGTGTGTGTGTGTGTGTGTACAGTATGGTGACCCTAGGGCATTGGGAATTGTTTGGAACCAGTGCAAGCTCGTTTAAAACCCCTTGCCATTAGTTATAATGGAGCAGTGGAGATGTGCGCAACAAGCGTTCGCTGTAAAACCTTTTATAAGAACAGTGATAGTGTGAGTGCTGTGCAAAGGGAATTTCGGCATCATTACCAGCCAAGACGTCATGATTCTGTCAGAAACAGGCTCAGCCTTACAACAAAACAAAGCCACCATAAACCCAAAAAATTTGGGAAGAAGCTACGATAAATATGTTTATTTACTGGTTTTCAAGTTCCTTCTACAATGAAATACTTTTGATCCCCCAACCCCCGAACCCTAAGATCGTTTTTTTTACAAACCGAATGCCATAGTTTTTTTTTTTTCTTCCTCTTCAGCCAAAACAGAGTGTGTTTGTTTTGGCTCAAAAAATCAAAAGACGATAAGACAGATAAGGGGTGTACGAGCTGGCTGGAAATCTGGTGTTCGTGGATGAGATGAAAACGGGATCTGGTTGAAATATTGCATTCTTGAATAATGAGCTTCAGGCTTTTGATAGGGAGAGATAGAAAGATCTGAAATTTCTGCATTTTCAGGTCTTTGTGTGTGTGTGTGTGTGTGTGTGTGTGTGTGTGTGTGTGTGTGTGTGTGTGTGTATACTGAGGTTAAAGTTAAAGTTTATGTTTAGGTAAAGCATTTATTAGCAATAAAAGGTCTTTGCAATGATAGTAAGACTAGTGTCTATGTGTGTGTGTGTGTGTGTGTGTGTGTGTGTGTGTGTGTGGGTGTGCGTGAGATTGTTCAGAGCCATGGGGTATCTATAACATTTCCTTTCTGGACTTCCAACAGTGAGTGAGCACAGAGTCTTGGGGCTGATGGGTAAATAGGCATCTCAGCAGTGGTTCTATTCAAATACTCAGGCTCACTACTATGCCTCCTTCCGGGACACACACACACACACTCACACACATACACACAGACCCTCACACACAAAAAGGGCCCATCTGAAAGACCCAGATACCACACACTGGGCCGCCGACCCAACAGCCTTTCTTATAATGAAGAGAAAAGGCATTTCTCCGAGCACACCCAGCGTCTTGCTTTCTTTCTTTGTTTCTTTTTCTCTCTCCCCGTCTCTGCATGATTGCGATAGGATCCGGTGCCAACCTCTTTCACTCCCCTCTGTCCTCTGAATGTTGTGTGTTCTGTTACTTCTAAAAGCTGTTTGCTGAAAGAATTCAACTCGTTTTGTCGAACGTTAAAAGCGTCAAGCTGCTCAGAAGCGATCCAGGTGCCCAATCCCACCTGTAAATGATATTCTGTGCTATTACGACAGGCCTGATGCTAGAAACTGCACACATAAAGCAGGGGTGGAATCGCTGCAATGACCTCATGGTTCTGGAGTAAACCTTGGCACGAGCCACAGAAACCAAAAACACGAGAGTATAGTACGTCACGTATGTAATAGTACCATATAGTAGACTATGGAACACACCCAGTATAAAAAATGACTTTAACATGAGTAATATTTTCGGAATACATTTTTTTCCAGTGTTTTTGCGTTTTTTTGCATTGACTACATGACACACTCCTATAAACTATTGTGAATGATGTCATCCATAAATGTTCTCGAATTTTACTTGCTTATTTTCTCTACACTGTTCTGGTTTTTGTATTGATTATGTACGGAATTAAGTATGACAGAACATGCTGTTATGAAAATAATCAATTATGTGAATCTTTCACCACTCCAAAAATTTATCCTTTTCTCATTCGAAAGTGTTTTACTCCTCTTACAGCATTTCACCAACGTTTACAGTGAGTTTCTTATTAAAGAATGAAATGTTGTGGTTTTTGTCCAATTGTAGTTGCCTTTAATGTTGTTTTAATGTTGTCACTTTGAACTGTTGCAAAGTACTGACAGTGGAGACTCCTTCCACAATGAAACACATCTTGATGATTATATATAATGGTGTTTTGTGTTGATTAGTTGATTAGCTAATATATATATATGAAAATTGTAGAGTCACACTGAAGGCATCAAAACTATGAATTAACACATGTGGAAATATATACATAACAAAAAAGTGTGAAACAACTGAAAATATGTCATATTGTAGGTTCTTCAAAGTAGCCACCTTTTGCTTAGATTACTGCTTTGCACACTCTTGGCATTCTCTTGATGCCTACTTTGAAGAATCTACAATATGACATATTTTCAGTTCATTTTTTCGTTATGTATATAATTCCACATGTGTTAATTCATAGTTTTGATGCCTTCAGTGTGAATCTACAATTTTCATAGTCATGAAAATAAAGAAAAGTCTTTGAATGAGCAGGTGTGTCCAAACTTTTGGTCTGTACTGTATATATATATATATATATAGATAGATAGATAGATAGATAGATAGATAGATAGATAGATAGATAGATAGATAGATAGATAGATAGATAGATAGATAGATAGATAGAACTGATACTTGGTGCAGATTTGGAAGAACATTTCCACATACTGAAAAACAAACTGTAAATCCAAAAGCTCTCTGCCCAGAATACGGTACTGGACTACTGCTTCCATCAGCCACTGCACCCTCACGTGTCATGTCACATGATCTCTGCACCTGAATCATGTTGTCTCCTAATTATCACTTGTATATAAACTCAGAATTTACTGCACTGTTTAGCTATAAAACACCGCCAAGACTTTAATAATGCTTTTGCTTCTAAATGAGCACAAATCTCTACAAGCACCCTCCAAAATCCACTGGAACATCTTTCCAAAAGAGTGTAGGTTGTTATAACAAATATCAATTGGGACTAAATGTGGAATTTGATGGTCAAAAAACACAAATTGTATGGTCAGGTACCAAAAAAAACTTTTATCTATATAGTGAAGCATGTGATCTCTGTTAGGTTGGTTCAGGGTTAAATCGCTTTCTTTCTGTAATCTGAAGATCTTTAGAGCAATGATTCTTGTCAAAAGAAAGAAACCCTTTAATCCAGTATATTAAGAACATGTGAGTTCATGGATCTTTGAAGAAACTTTCAGTTGATTTTTCTGCTCTAAAGAATCTTTCAATCCATGACCATTCTCTGAGAAACCTTTTAGTTTTTTCTCTGAAGAATACTTCAGTTCAGGATTCCTCTCTGAAGAACCTTTCATTACAGGATTTTTATTGAAACATTCAGTCTATGATTGAACACTGAAGGACCTTTAAGTCCCTGATTCTTCTTATTTAAAACTTAAAGTCCAGGATCCTTTTCTGTAGATTTTTTATCTCCAATGCACATTTTAGCCCTTGTTTCTTTCTGAAGTACCTTTCAGCCAATTATTCTCCTCAAAAAGAACATCTGAGTCAATGATTCTTTGCTTGACAACTTTTCAATCTACAGTTGTTCTCTGAGAAACGTTCCATTCCACGTTTTTACACTAAACAAATAGATTTTTGAAGAACCTTCCATTATATTATTCCGCCGTAAAAACATTTCAATCCTTGATTCTATCCTAATAAGTCTTATATAAAGATCCAACTTGGTTCTCCAAAAAACTCTTTAGTCCATGATTTATCTCTAAAGAATTTTTCCATTCGGAATTTTCAGTTCAGGATTTAACAATGGACTTTGTCTCAAAGCAGCTTTACAGAAATGAAAAGCTTATAAAGTTGCAAAAAAGAATGTACAATATGTTTAGTGCCTATATGTTTGTTTTTTATAATTGTACTGTCAGTTTATCACTAATAAACAAACCGGTGGCAACTGTGGCAAGAAAAAACTACCTGAGGTGGCATGAGGAAGAAACCTTGAGAGGAACCAGATATATTAAGGAACCCATCCTCATCTGGGTGGCACCGAATGTCCATTTATTATAGTTTCATCATTGTTCAGTGATGGAAAAGCCACATAATAAATTCCTCAGCAATCAGAGAAGCAGTAAGATGGGGATTAGGTTCTAAAAAAACACAAGTATTCCATTACGTGTGTCCCTACAGAGACAAAAGTATATCAAGTATAGAATATGTTCACCCTCTCTTTTATAACACACATCAGGTTTGTTTTCCAACCTCCGAAGTAATTGTTGAAGCCCCCAAACAAATCACATATACACAATGCAGCTAATCAACAAACCTCCCCGACTCAGTGTGTGCAACCTGATTAAACCTACTACATGACCTCACAAATCTGACTCTAAGTAATGCCCTATAATTACACAACAATACGTTTCTAATTGTGTTAGACCAGAAATGGCAGTGTTTTGTAATAAGACGGCTTTCACTTCCAACGCATACGGACGCCTGTATCCATTTTCATGATTATCCAGCCGTGTTGCGCAAATTCCCTCTCTGCTTCTCGGCTCTGTGTGAGAATTTCCATGTATAATCATAATCATACTAATCACGCCGCAGCCTCCTACACACACACACACACACACACACACACACACACACACACACAACACAGACATACTGCAGCTTTGAAGTAAGGCTGTCTAATAAGGCTAGCATGGTGAGCAGTTAATCTGTAGCGGTTAGTGTGATTTCATTTGCGCTGATTATGTAACCCACATACAGTACACGAGACACCCTACAAGCTCGAAGTCATTACTAAAGTTGCAGGGATGCACATGTGCACCAGATCTTTACTAAGTGATGGTACTGTATTTGAAATAAAATAAACTGATGGCTTTAATGATTCAAATAATCACCAGAGTATGATTCATTTTCATCCTTAATTCATCCTTAAAGAAGCTTTAAGTCCATTTTAACATGAACCTCTTAACAAGAACTTTTTATTCCAGGGTTCTTCTCTGAAGAACGTTTCAGTCCAGGATTCTCCTCTGAAGAACCTTTCAATTTATGATACTTCTCTGAAGAATGTTTCAGTACAGAATTATCTAAAGAACCATACAATCCAGGATTCTTCTGAAGTCTATGAATGAACTGTGAAGAACATTTTAGTCTTCAACTCTGAATACCTTTAATTCCAATATTGTGCTATAAAGAACCTATCAGTCCAAAATTCATCTCTGTAGATACCAGAGTGATTGTACTGTATGTGAAACTAAACTGCTGGCTATAATGATCCATATAATCACCAGAGTATGAAACATCAGCAAAGATATCAACTTTGCAGACATTTTACATTTGTGTTTTGAAGTCTTAAATAAACAAAAACCTAAAGATTAGAAATTAAATTAATCTATAAACAAAGAACCTCTTAGTTCAGGGTTTGTCTTTGAAGAACCTTTCATTCTACGATCTTTCTTGGTGGTACTTTTTATTTCCTGATTCTCCTCTAAAGAACATCAAAAAGCGTCAATCCATGAATCTCTTCTAAAGAACCTTCCAATTTATCATCCTTATTCTTCTCTAAAGAACCTTATAGTTCAGGATTCTTCTCTTTAGAAACTTTCAATTCCACAATTTGTCCCTAAAACATTTATAGTCCATGATTTATTTTCTCCACAGCACATTTTAGCCCTTGTTTCTTTCTGAAGAACCTTTTAGTCAATTACCCTTCTCCTAAAGAACCTTTAAGTCCATGATTCTTTACTAAATAACTTTTCAATCAACAGTTCTTTCAGCCCATGAATCATCACTAATGACCCTCTTGGTTCATGTTTCTACAGCCCATAATTCTTCACTTGCAGTCCATAACCCTTACCACAAAGAACCTTCCAGTCCACTGAAACCCTGTCAATTATTGTCTCTTTGCTTAAAAACCATTCTGGTCACCAATCCTTCAACCCATTTCAGTCAATAATTCTTCCCTGAAGCACCTTTCACTCCAGCATTCTTCTCTAACAAAGTCTTTCAGTCCATAATTTCTCCCAGAAGAACCTTTTGGCTGTATGGTTCTTAGCTGGTTTCCATGTTGCCACAATAAACTGAATATTTTTCCCCCACAAAACCCAATACTTATAGTGATATTCTTTTTTTCTTCAGCACATCCATCAAACAATTGGTTCTTCAGGAAACCAAAAATGTTCTTTCTATGAGATCACTTGAAAGTTTTGGCACCTTTCTCTCTTCCTTGCATTAGGAAATAAAATCTTCTTTTTTTTTTAGTCCACACATTTCATTGCCTTATATTTTTTACTTTCCAGTTCCAATTCCAATTTTTTTTAAATTGAGATAAGCTATTTGATGGCATAACGATCTCAATAAGATCATAGATGAAGCTATTTGTCTTTGATAGAACATCCTTTTGGCACCCACTGAGCAAGATTGATCATTGTGTAATAAAGAACTGACAAAGAGACAGTACAATTATGCGGCTAAGCTGAAGAACGAAACAGTTCATTTGCCAATTACACTGGCGGCTCTATTTCGACATTTATTATATTATAGCAGCGTTTGTAAAAAAAAAAAAAAAAAATGGCAGCGAAGATGGGCTAGAGGGCAGGTAACTTTGTTCGACCCTGACACTATTGAGCAACTACTGGCTGTATATCATCGAAAGGAGAGTATTCATGCATGATGTGACAGGATCAAGCCGTAAGACTTAGCAATTAGCTAGGACAAGCATAGCCTTGGGGGAAAGTTTTTAAACCTTCCTCCTTGAACTCGTAAATTTACTGGTTTGAAAACGTGAGCACGCTTTCGGGGCGTGAGCGCTTCAGGGAACGTTTCTCTCAGACATGCTGCAGGTGCAAAGAATGACAGAACAGATGTCTCTTTCCTCCGATGTCGCCACAATGACTACCCACTCGTGGAACTCCAGACCTTGCAGAGTTATAAACTCTGAGACAAAAAAGAATCTTTTGAAAGCAAGCAGCGCTAAATTATAACTGCTTTTCTCACAAGCAAGGAAACAAACAATGCAAAAGAGTGTTATTGACAGTTACGTGACACATAATTGGTACTAAAAACTATTTGCACACAGACAAAAAAGACAAAAACATCATTGCACCTGCCCACAAAAGAAGTCAGACTGCACAATGACTGACAGGAGTTGCAGCCAATCAGAGCAGAGAGACGGTTTTACACTGACCTGATTTAGCTTTCACAGAGGAAAAAAAAAGGTTTTGTGAGTCCAGATCACAAATCGGAATTTAACAATATTGAGAAAAATTATATAAAACAGATCAAAAGTTTGTGGACACTTGACAAGTCAAGTTTATTTGTATAGCGCTTTCCACAGCAGACCTTGTCTCAAAGCAGCTTTACAGAAGTCAACATTCAAGGTGAATGGTGTGTATTTATCCCTGATGAGCAGCCGTGGCGGCTGTGGCAAGGAGAAACTCCCTTAGATGTTATGAGGAAGAAACCTTGAGAGGAACCAGACGACAGCCATATGGTCCTTAATGATCCTTAACTGTTACAACTAAACTAAAAATTACACAATTTCACAGAAGGTCTTTGTATACTGTAGCATTACGATTTCCCTTCAGTAAAACTAAGAAGCTTAAACAATTGTCCAATCACGACAGTGCCTTTGTGCACAAAGCATGCTCCATGAAAACTTAATGTGTTATGGCGGGTGTGAAAGAACTCGTGTCCTTCACACTCCAGACCTCCTCAACCGCATTTAACACCTTTTGGACGATCTGGAACACTGACTTTCCCAGACCTCCTCACCTGGATTCACTACCTGATGACACTAATGCAGCACATGGAGAATAAATCTGAGATAGCATGTTGACAAGCACATGCAGGTGTGATTGTCAGGTGTCCACAAACATTTGTTCATGAAGTGTATATATCGAATTTGTTTAATTAGTGTATTGTTTTGGGAATAATGCTAGCAAACAAACAAGCAGTCTGTACTATTTTATTGTGTTTTCAGTCCTTTATTGAGATTTTCCTTTTATTACAAATTTGGGTTGAATTCATCAATCTTGCTTTCGGGGCTTCATATTTAAGCCATTTTGAAGAACATACTGGAATTACAATGCATTAAATAAAACAACTAGCCAAGTTTATCAAGTTTTTGATTGGCCAATTATATAGATTTTAAGCCCCGCCCTCTTTTTTGGGCTAGTAGTAAATCAGTTATCAATTATCGATGTGCAATTTATATTTCAAATATATATTTAGATTTCAAAGTTACTTACTTAATAAAACAGAAACTTTGATATGTAACAAAGCTTTATTAATAAGCTGAGAACAATGCTGCGCACGATTTTTACGGCGCATGCCTGAAGAAGTGGAAATCTGAATTTGATTGCGTTTTTTAGACCGAGACACACTTAATTCCATGGATGGGGTTAATTAAAAGCGTATTGTTGGAGTGCTGTTGTGAAGGTCTTCACGCTTTGGGCATTAGCCCTGCGTTGTGCTAGGAAAAGGCCATGAGGAAACCCATTCACATGGGGGATCGGATGAAATGTCATTCTGGGAGCCAGCAGGAAACAGGGAGGTAGAGAGAGAGAATAAAAGTGTGTGTGTATTAAAGATAGCCATTCTACCATGATAATATCTATACCAATAACTTTTCCAGAAATGGGGCTTTGTGTGCGTTGGTTTTGTTTGTGTGTGTGTGTGTGTGTGTGTGTGTGTGTGTGTGTGTGTGTGTATGTGTGGTTGTGTGTAAGAGAGATTTGTTATTACTGCTTAAGTGGATCTTAGTCTCTTTTCAGAAACACGCACACACACAAACACACACAAAGCTCTTTTTTTTACAAATATCAAATAGCAATAAAGCTGTAACTGTATGTGCAAAATGTGTGTTTTGAAAAGCTTTTGTGTTGAACATGGTACATGGTTGTATAGACTGATTATCTACAATACTGTTGCGCAAACCAATCTGGCCGTACTACTCCGAACTATTTTTAATGGATTATATGATGTTCTCTGGAGGTTTTCTTCATTCTGTGTAAACCTGAAGCCCTAAACTACGACTCTCTACACTACAAAATCTGCATGCTCTTTGCATGAATGTGCAATGTTCCTAATAAAGTGTCCAATGAGTGAATATTCCTAGGTTTTCTATATGTGAATAAAACCGGGTTGCACATTCATCCACAGTATCATAATTGCACGTTATCAGGATTTGTCTGGTTTTAAATAATGCACCTTTAAATAATAAGTAAAATCTCCTATTAAGTTTTGATAAATGATTCAAACAGAAATCGGTTCTCCGTCCTGGAGTCTGACCAGCAGCCCTCAGCCGAGGCCCGAGGCCGAATCGTTTCCCCCTGCCGTTCTGCTCCGAAGCAATTTTGTGCGGGTGCAGCTGGGCGAGAAATCGATAGCTCCCATGGCTGATTGCTCTACAGTGGAAATAGAGTTTGTATTGCTTCTCGAAGACAAATGTAGGCTCCAGGCAAGATAAATGGTATTTTTTTGAAAGCAGGAAGGGCCAAAAAAAATAATCCCTCACAGAAAACTGCTCAGCTTCATTCATTCTTTCATTGTGTCTCTTTTTCAGATGGCAAAAATAAGAATTACCTTCTTCCTTCTCTCGTCTTCTGTCCTGTTTAAAATCTTTTCTTCTGAGTTGCATAGTATTAAATTAAACTTTATGTACTGAGGTTAATTCCATTAAAAGTTGCGAAACACATCGTATTTCCAGCACATAAGTCAAAAATCAAGTACTATTAGGATTTCCAGACATACACCCACTGGCCTTGTTTGGAAAACCTAAAAATCTCCCCTTTCATGCAAATGTTCAATAAGAAAATCATCACGTGAATACAGGTCAAGAGATTGTTAGTGTTAGCAAATATCAAGCCAGGGAGCTAGACAGGTGGCTCAGGGGTTAAGTTATTGGGCTTTGGATTGGAAGGTCACAAGTTCAAATCTCACCACCACCAAGCTGCTGGGCCCCTGAGCAAGGCCCTTAACCTTCCAAATGCCAATTCACATGTTGAAATTCTGTAAAAAGCTGCTTTGAGACAATGTCTGTTGTGAAAAGCGGTATAGAAATAAATTTGACTTGATGAATGTATCAAAATGCAACAGGGTTCGTGTATGGTGCAAAACACAAAAAACATCCACAAAGCAGAAAATCAAAGGAGGAAGGCCAAACTGGTTCGAGCTGACAATAAGGCTATTAATTCAACTAACCACAACTTGTCAAAAAGGTGTCAAATTTTGTTCTGCATCAGGGATTTATCCAGTTAAAATTTTGGAGATACCAATATATCTACTAATATATACTACAAAAGTGTTACGATAAACTGTACTAAATCCCAGAAATTCATTCCTATCCTTCAGATGTTGTACCTCCACTCCTTACCTCTTTTAGTTCCCACAATGCCGAGTGACCGTGAGACGCGTGCTCTCCGTCACAGCCACAATATTTACCTTGCACATCATGTGGAACAATAACAGTGTGTGTGCATGTCGGTGCTTCACACAGGACATTGTAATGTCTTACACTGGTGTAAACGCGCCTTTTATTTGGACGTCGGAGGCCTCCAGTGCCGATTTACTCTTCTGAAAGGATAAACTGACCTGCGTTTGCACTTATTAGCGCACCGAGATGCTCCGCGTGCGCGTTAGCAGCTGTGCACTGAACAATGGCGGGTCTCATAACATCAGCACTCGCAAAACAAACCGCTGCCACGTAGCCCCTGATTTTCCTACTCCTTTAGGAGATAAAAAGGGGTGAGTGAGAGGCTTAATGTGCCTCAGGGGCGACAATGATGGAGCTAACCACAGTGTTTCTAAACACACACACACACACACACACATAGTGTAAAGTAAAACTAATGGTATTTCCTGGAGCTCCTTAAGACAAAAAAGGAAATAAAGTAAAGTAAATAAAGATAAAGTAAGAGATAGTAATGGGCCAAAGGAGAACGATAGATTCCGAGACAGAAAGACAGAAAGAGACTGAAAAAAGGCATCAAGTGGAGTAAGACAGACAGAGCGAGACCAAAAGAGAGAGAAATAACGAAAGAGAGACTGGACAAGATAGATACACTGCAAGATATACAGAGATGGAGAAAGATGCGAGAGGAGATAAAACAGAGAGAAAGAGCAGTTGAGATGTGATGATCGCATGAGCCATAGAGAGTCAAAGAAAGAGAGATGTGAAGAGAGATGCAAGGAAAGATAGAGAAATAAATGGGTGAAGTAAAACATTGGCAGAAAGCGCGAGAGAGAAAGACAGAGAGACGGGCAGTGAAGCCAGAGAGAGACATTGTCGTCTCTGGGTTTTAGCATGTTAAGTGTATCTCTCAGTGCTTCTGCAGTAATCTGATGGTTTAAAGGGTTTTGATTATTTTTGATTGCATTGCTTTTTTGTTGGCTTTTTCTCAGGTTTAAGGCTTTCATGTGCACTCTCTTTAAAACCATTTTTTTAATAGTTTTGCATATTTTCCCTTTTTTCAAGCATATGTCCTTTTATTTGTTTAGAGTTGTTCCTTTTTATTTCTCCCTAAAATTGATTGTTTATTGAATCTTCGTGAGAGTTTGTTAGTTCAGAGGTTGGTGCTTTTTTTCAGTAGTCTCTCCAAATCCGGCCGGGCCTCATACCGGTCCCTGTGTTTCGGTCCTCTTTCATTTTTTCCTTCGCACTCATTATCAGACTTGTTTTCATCCCCTGTTTTCTTTCTTGTTTGTACACTATATGGACAAAAGTATTGAGACACCAAGTCACATGTGTTTCTTCACCAAACTGTTGGAAGCACACAGGGTGCCCTTCGGAAATGTGGATGCATGACAATGCCCCTGTGCACAAAGCCAGCTCCATGAAGATATGCTTTATATGGGTTGGAGTGGAAGATTTCCTGCTATAGAGCTATTGAACACCAAAGGGATGAATTGGAATCTCCCAAAATGTGGAGCATCTTCCCAAAAGAGTGGAGGTTATGTTGTGTTCTAAAAGTACATAGGAATCTTCATATGGGTCATGTGTAAACAAATGTTTGGAAACTTTTGGGAAATGTATTCCCTATCCCACATCCTGGCAGTATGGAGAAGGTTAGCTTGGACTGCATATTTTGATAGATATTTTTTATTTGTTTCCCTGTGAGAGTTTGCATCCATTGTTTAAGATGGAGTCTAATAATTGGGTTGTGGATCTCTTTGAGGCTGATTGCACCAGAACTCAGATTCTCTTTACAAGACCATTTATGGGTTTTATTAGTTCAGACAGATTGCTCGGTTCATGCTCTGTTCTATGTGGTCGTTGGGATTTCTTTCCTCAGAAAGTTAAACAGAGCTGCAGATTAAGTCCAGTCCTGTTTAACCGATACATCAATGGGTTAGCGGTGTCACTGAAACAATCTGCACCACCTGGCTTCACTTTAAATACTGTCCTTCTGGAGAAACTAAAATCTGGAAAACTTCTGTCACAACTGGGGGCCTGACAGTCAATCAGATGAAAAACTATTTCAAAAGCCAAACTAAGAAAAGACAGATTACAGAAAACCAGGCACAACTTTACTCTGGGAAACACTCCTCTAGCATGCGCTCAACATTGCGACTAATTTGGGATAAAATCTCTTTTCAGGTGGCTTGGGTCTGGCAACTTTCCTTGCTATTAAAGTTGCATTTACTGAAGGAGACATGCCTGTCACAAACTGGTGCAAAATTTTAGAGAGTGTTTTTATGTCTAGATCATTGGACATGAAGTGTGTGAAGGAGTAGAGAAATGGACAGAGAAGAAGACTGAGAATGAGAGACAGAAAGAGAAACAGACAGAGATATGGAGAGTGGTGTGAAGATGGAAACGATAGATAGTAAGAAAGATGAAGACCGAGCGGGAGACAGATAGAGAGAAAGATGAAGATAGAGGAAGAGACAAATAGAAAGAAGATGGACAGAAAAGGAGAAGCCAAATAGAGAGTCATATAGAGAGAAAAATTAAACCAAAGGGAGCAAGACAGAGAGATATATAGAAAGAAAGATAGATAAAGAGAAAGAGAACGTAAAAAATATAAAGGAATAGAGAGACAGAGACAGATAGAGAGAAATATGAAACCAAAGAAAGAGAGAGAGATAAAAGATAAAGACAAGAAGCGAGAGAGAGAGACAGAGAACGATGAAGCTAAAGAGTAAAAGATACAGAGAAATATGACGCCAAAGAGAAAAAGAGACGAACAGAGAAAAGATGTATACAATGAGAAAAAGAGAAATAAAGCCAAAGAGAAACAAATAAAAATAAAAATTAAGCCACAAAGAGACAGACAAACAGAGAGAGGAGATTAAAACAAAGAGGGACTGACAGAAGGATAAGTCCAAAATGAGAGATATAGAGAGAAATAAAAAGAAAGAAAATTTAGAAAAGATAAAGACAAAAAGCGAGATAGATAGATAGAAAAAAATTATACAAATCTTATGGTCAGAAAAATATATATAGATATCTGTCTGTCTGTCTGCCTGTTGTCTGTCTGTCTGTCAGATAGATAGATAGATAGATAGATAGATAGATAGATAGATAGATAGATAGATAGATAGATAGATAGATAGATAGATAGATAGAACGATGAAACTAACGAGAGAAAGATAGAGAGAAAGATGAAGTCAAAGAAAGACAGACAGAGAAAAGGATGACTAAGAGAAAGCCTTAAAGAGCAGGGGAATATAATCTATGAATGTAAATAAGGATAAAAAAGAGAGACGGAGAGAGAAATGATGACACAAAATATGAGAGAGAGAAAGAGAGAGGGAAATCATTGTAGAAGGGAAAAAGCAAATTCACATGAAAGAAAATATAAAGAAAACGTGAGTGAGTGTGAGAGAGAGAGAGAGAGAGAGAGAGAGAGAGAGAGAGAGCGAGAGAGAGAGAGATGTGCTGCTTTGAGTAATGATTAGAGGGAAGAGTGTGTGATTATAGTCTGAGTGCTCTGGAACCCAACTCAACTGGCACTGGCAATTTCTGCTCTCTCTTTCTCAGTGTGTGTGTGTGTGTGTGTGTGTGTGTGTGTGTGTGTGTGTGTGTGTGTGTGTGTGTGTTAGAGCGAGAAAGTATGAGTGTGTGAATGCACTGTCTATTTCTGTCTTTTTATATCAAAGAAACCCACTACAAGGTATAAAAGCAACTTTCTCTCTCTCTCTCTCTCTCTCTCTCTCTCTTTCTCTCTCTCTCTCTTTTTATCTCTCTCTCATAACCCCACCTTCTCTTCTGAAACCATGCTTCTCCGATGAATTGCCTTTTATGGACCACATACTGATCTGAATTCTCGTCTTGACGAAGACGGACTAAACCTCTCCGTCTGCTTCTTAGTTCAAAAGTTACCTGAATATTGATGAACAGAAAGTTCCACGTATTCAGACTCGATTCAGGATTCGACTTTCTAAGCAGTCAATTACATACTAACCCCCAATTCCTCACAACTTCCAGGTTTCTAGATTGTTCCTAAGCGGAAGCATCCAGGTTTTGCAATGGTGTCTAGCCAAATACATTCAAAACTGATCAAAATCTGTTTTCGCTAATTATTTTATGCTAATTAGCATGTCCATGTGTTTGAAGGATACGCTGACTCAGCGCTCACCCGTACTCATAATCTTACATATACAGTATATCCATAATAGGAAGATAGAAGATATAAGCTAAGTGGTATCTCAGTGGATGAGATGTGGTGAAGTGGTAGATTAGCGGTTAAGGTCACACCTAGCCACATCAAGGTGCCACTCCTGGGACCCTGAGCAAGGCCCTTAACCCCATATATGCTCAGTTGTACGAATGAGATAAAATATAAGCTCTTGATAAGGTCATCTGCCAAATGCCATAAATGTAAAATGTAGGACTACTGATCAAAAGGTCATCGGTTCTAATCCCTGCACCACCAAGATGCCACTGCTGGGCCATTGAGCAAGGCTCTAAATCCTCAATCGCTCAGCTTTATATCTAAGATAACTGTAGATAAGGGCGTCTGAGAAATGTCGTAATATATTGTGGTTGCAACAAAATTCTATTTTTTTTAAAGATTGATATTGTCCAGGAGCATAAAAACCCCCCGCAGTCTCAGTAAATGCACGTTTCTCAACACTAAAACCTGTTGTATCTGTTTCGTATTGTGATTTACTCAAATAATTGTCATTAATTATTAATCAAACGAAGCAAATTATAGATTTAAACTCATGCACTTACATCATCAGTTCGATCCGAGCTCTCATAGTCACTAACAGAAGCTCGGATAGCATTATTGTTTACACATGTACACACAGTTTCCTCAACCCTCCCCCACAAACACCACCATCATCACCATGACCATCACCATCACAGCAAATTACAGCCGAAGCTACACACAACAGCTCGCTAATGACCCCATTGTGTGCGAGTGAGAGAAGGAGAAAGAGAAAAAGACTCACGGAGTTGAAGGTGGGCAGCAGGTTGAGTGCGGGGCTCGCCTCGAGCGAGATGGGGAGGAAGTGTTTCAGGCCCATGGACGAGTGAACCTGGGAAAGAGGCGTTCGAACCAGAGCTGGCACCAAGCCACCCTGACACACACTACCTACAGAGAGAGAGAGAGAGAGAGAGAGAGAGAGAGAGAGGTAATAAAGAAAGAAAGATGTTCAGAAAGTGAGAAAAATTAAATGAAAGAAAGAACAGCAAAATCAGACAGAAATTGAAAAAGAATAAAGGTGTTGAAATAGATCAAATGAAAGAGGCAAATTGGAAATGAAGGGGTGATAAAAGAAAAAGGAAAAGGAGTAGAGATTCAGTGGAAGAGGAGAGGAAAGAAAGAACAGACACGACGGAAGCAAAAGAGAGACACAGTGACAGAGCAGAACAGAAAGATGGAAATGAGGAGTAAAAGGGAGAGAAAGAAAAACAGATGATTGATAGAAAGAAGGAAAAAGCAGGAAAGATGCAAGAATAAGGACAGAAAGAAAGAAAGAAAGAAAGAAAGAAAGAAAGAAAGAAAGAAAGAAAGAAAGAAAGAAAGAAAGAAAGAAAAAAAGCAGGACAGAGCAATACAGGAAAAGAGAGATAAAAATTTGAAAAAAGAAGGGAAAAAGAATATTCATTGCCATGTAATAAACATTATACATCATTCTCATTATGTACTCTTAGTTTTCTCGAGGTCCAGCAGTCAAATCTCCACAGAACATTAAACTGAGAACAGGAGATGAAGAGTGTGTGTATGAATAATAAGCAACCGTTTTATTTCTGTCGTGTATATATACATATATATAGCGCATTCTATATTCATATTATTATCCTGTAATAACTATTCCCAGGTATTACTGCATTGTCTGTCACTTTTAATTGCGCCACCAGCGGAGCTTGAAATGAAAACCTGCCCACGTGCCAAAAGCAGGTGAAAATCTGGCACAGCGAAGGAACTCCTTTCATTTACCAGCCGGTCCTGGTGGCTAAACGCTACAAAGGGGAATGTTTCACAGGCAGTGCAGTGTATTTAAACATTCAGGAATAAAGAACAGGATCTGCCGAGAAGAAAAATCTACTTATATGCAATATACGAAGTCCAAGGAGGCCATGCATTATATATATTTTTTTGTTTTCTCGTGATCTTGACTTTATATGAAATTGACGACACATTCAGGGTGGCTATGTTGCCTTCGGCGATACAATCGCAGACCTGACGGCCTCCCGATCAAGTGTCGAAGACTTATGTGAAAGTTGTCACTGACAGACACGGAGCTATTTCAGTTTTAGTGAGTCGCTGATCAAAGTAAAAGCGAATGCGATCATCCATGATGCTGCGATGATGCTGCCTCTAGAATACGCTCTTACGCCGAATACAAAGAAAAAAATAACTACTGATCGCGACGAAACAACTTTTGTTATGTCGAGATCGCAAGACGAATAAGACGTGATCGTGAAAAACAACTTTTATGTCAAGATCATGAGAAAACAACTTTTTTAATGACGAGATCACGAGAAAATTAAGACGTGATAATAAGAAAAAAAGAAATAAATATTATAACATGGCCTCTTAGGATTCCGTATGCATATATTCTGATGGGATTACATTTTCTGAATAATGAATACTGACTAGTGCATATGGAGAAATATTGTTTTGACTGCATCTGAAGCGAACAAACAAACAAGGGGAACCAAAAACAACAAAAAAAACATATGTTGTGTCCCACTGTCTCAGGTCACTCTCAGGGCAAGGAGACTGGCAGAGGTCACCGGATGGATGCATGAAGAGAAGAAGAGCAGGCAGTATATTCACGCAAGCAGACGACAAAAGCACAAATGACCCAGAACCACAATTTCAGTGACAGCAGCAAGCAAAATGGCCAGCGATACTGGCGAATGACTTCGATTATCTCTCAGTGCGGTGCAAATTAGGTGTAATAATACCATTGTACCTATTAAATTGTACAAGTAAATGGTACAAACGCAGGCAACTGGTCGAATGATTTATTCTATGGAGCAGGACTGATGTTTCTTTAATTTCTTATTCACAATTAAAGTTCTTTTGGGCAAACAAAAGAAAGAGGAAGGTGGTTGGTGGTCAAATAAAGAAAGAATGAAAACAACAGAAAGGATACAGAAATAATGGGGAACAGATTGTAAGTGGTCAACAGGACAATGAGAGAGTGAGAGAGAGAGAGAGAAAGAAAAAAAACAGTGTTCTTTCTTTTCTAATAAACATGTAATGACCCCTTTTTCGGGAATGGGGGTGTCAAAGACAATTGATGAGAGAGAAGAAGAGAAAGATGAAGTAATACTGAAAGAGACAAAGAGGACGAAACATAAAGAAAAAAAGAGAGAGGGAATTCTTTCACTCCAACTGGAGTCATGCTGGAACAGGTTTGGGTCTCCTAGTTCAAGTGAAGAGAAATGTAACGCTGCTGCATCCAAAGACGTCTTATACACGTGTGTGCCTCGACGTTTGTGGTAACAGTTTGGGGAAAAATTGTCCGTATAGTGCACTATATAGAGCTACTATAGTTGTCCTTATGAATGAATAAACATGGACAGCCTACGTCCCAGAAAAGGTGCATACAGTGAAAGAGAGAGATGTGATGAAGATACATGTAGAAGAAGGAATGTGTCATATTGTTATTAGCAGTATTGGAGTTTTATCTGCTAACCTGTATACAAATGAAGGAAAGGGAAAGGAAACAAAGCAATGGGAGAAGGTTAGAAAGACAGAAAAACACAAAACATGTCAAGGACCAGCAAATTTATCACAGGATTCAGGTGAAGGAGAAGCGAGACACGTGGCAAGGAGGTAAATTTATGATCATTCATCGGAAAAAAAGAAAGCAGTCAGGTGAGGTTGTCCTGCCCGTTCGTTTTTTTTTTTCCTGCCATGAGGATTAACGTTTGTTGCACGTTTGTAAACAGCGTTCTGGCATCCAGAGACCAGGGTGTGTATAGTTCAATAGCAATAATGTCACATGCATGATCCATGTGCGTCATAAACAACTTGACATGTCATATTTGTGAGACGGTTCACGACTATAGTAGTAATAAAGCGAACATGCAGCACGGGGTATTTATTGCAGAGATGATTAGCTCTGTAGGCCAAGTGCAGATCATCTGTTCATGATCAGGATGATAAATAATAAAGGCCAGATGCGGCAGTTTTGCTGTTTTTGGACCTATAAAAGGCATTTCTGCCAAAAGACGTGCGAGTGTGGGAGATTATCCAGCAACACGGTGATGTATAACATCAGGACTATTGGCTATTCGTCAAAAATGCACCTTTTGCTATTGAACTCAATAAAAACAATGTGTTTAGAGGCAACATCACAGTACTGTACATAAACACTGTACATTACTATAAAAATCGAAGTGAAACTAATCATAGCTGAATCATATCGTTTTTTTAATATTGTGATGCCAAACATTTGGACTAGAATGTAATGTGAAGTGTGAGGGGTCAGAATTGTAGGGAAATTGTTTCGCATGTCCACACCAGTTCGAATGCGCCGCAAATGTAGGTGCAAAAGACCTTTATGGAGACATTACTAAGACAGAGGTATAGAACAAGTAAGTATGAAAGTGTAAACCAACTAAAACAAATTATTCTTTTTCTGGCTACAAATAAGGTTTTTTTCTTTCTCAACTGGATGTATGAAACCTAATTTATCCTCAATGTGGAAATTACCACTGTAAAGTTATTTAGCTTGGATGCTTTTTTGCTAGTGTGCTGACGTGATTAAATAAAAACAACTAAGAACTATATAAATATTCATATTACAAAAAAACCTACACATAGAACCCAGATTGAGTGGTGAAAATGATCTCCCTTACAGTATAAAACTAAGAAGTTGGAGGCTAAGGGCCTTGCTTAAGGGCCCAGCAATAGCCAGTTGTTGCTAATATTAGACCTCACAATCTTAATGCCTAACCAATGAGCAACCACCACTCTAAATAAAGTGGTAGCTCAGTACTTAAGGGAAGTAGGTGGATTAGCAGTTGAGTTGAATCCGAAGGTGTTGAATCTCAAAACCAATAATCCCGCCACCGTTCGGGGTCTTGAGCCAGTCCCTTAACCCCTCAACTGCTCAGCTGTATAAATTAGATAATTGTACGATTATCCTCTGGATGAGGACATCTGCCAAATGCCAATGACAAATTCTACACTGTATGATACAGAGCTAGCTAGTGTCACTGAGCTATTTCTACTGGCATCAGCCACCAAAGCCTGTGTGTACCATGTTGATTTTATTTTGTTAAATTGCCTATATAGATTAGTTATTTAAATCGTTTGTATTACATTTTGTAGAATGTCATGAACCACAAGTGAGTACGTTTAAGAGAGAACAAAGCCGCATTGTTGATTTCCAATAGCAAATATTTTGGCTAATCAGGTTACTTGAATCGATTGGAGTTAGTGGACTGTGGTTGTTGATGTTAGGATTTGAACTGATAAGCTTCCAATTAGAAAGTCTAATGCCTAACCACTGGGCTACCACCACTCTATGTGAAGTGGTAGCTCAGTAGTGGAAGCGTTGGACTTTGAATCAAAAGGTCATGAATCTCAAAACCACCAATTTGCCACCATTCGGCCCTTGAGCAATGCCCTTAACCCTCAACTGCCCAGTTGTATAAATAAGATAATTGTACGATGCTCTGGATGAGGATGTCTGTCAAATGCCAATAACAAAATATTGTTGTTTTCTACATCGTATGATACACAGCTAGCTAGTGCCACTGAGCTATTTCTACCAGCGAATCAGCCTGTGTAATCCATGCCGATTTTATTTTGTGCATTATATTAGCATGCGTATTACATTTTATAGAAAGCAGATTGTCATGGAATGTCCAAAACCACAAGTCTAAAAGAGAAGAAACCAACATGGTTGATTTCCAATAGCTTACCAAACATTTTTTGGCTAATCAGGTTACTTGGATCACTTGAGGTTAGTGGAAAGCTGTAGAAAAAAAACACACACCCCACCCCCATGAGATTAATTCACCTCAAGACAACATTTCAATTCTAATATATTTCCAGATGCCTCCACTATCCAGTGCACTTCATAATGCAGTGCTTAATGTCAGATGGCGAGACCGCTGCTCGCGTCCTTATTAAGTGCACCAGACAAAAGCCGGTGCATTAAGCAGGCTGGTGCAACAGCAGGGACGTATAGCGAGAGATGGAAAATAAAAAGTCAATGCTTTGTTTTTTTTTATTATTATTATTATTGTTATAGGAGGGAAAGGCGTCAGAGTGGAGAATTATAAAAAACACCACCCGAGGTTTGTGTGTCCAGAATTAAAAGCTCGCAGCCTCAGGATTAACACATTTCCAATAGATTTTTTTTTTTTTTTCAAACAACTGAGACCTATAACAACTGGTACTAAAATCGGTACCGATCCCAGATTTAAAAAATAAAAACGGTTTAAGAAGGTTTTAAAATCTAACGCTTCAAGCCCAAGCCATTAATGATGGAGAATAAAAACAGAAAAGATTGTAAAAAATTAAGAGCCGCCGCTTTGTTGGCCAAGCAGCATGCCTGCACGCGAGCAAAGACACGCCTGAGGCATGAAACGTGCCAGTTTACACATGTTACATGATTCTGGACACACACACACACACACACACACACACACACACACACACACACGCACACACTTTGGGTAGTTTTGTTGAAAGGAGGAAAACTGAAGGTCAGGATTCTCCTGGAAAACAAGAGGTTTGAGCAATTTCTTTTGACTTCCATTAGTTCTGGTCATCGTTGATTAAAGCCCCAGGGAAGCAAAATCAGTGTTCTAATGATGTTTGGCGTGGCCTCATGGAACAAATAATGTGGTATTAAGTTTAAATAATTGTTCTCTTTCCATCATCTGCATGAACTAAACTCTACAATCGAGTGTTTCTAAATCAGAAAAAGAAAGTATCTAATCAAGCACTTTTTTTTGGACGATGTACTATGATGTTTTGCCCACAGAGACAAAAACGGACCAGAACCCACCTATGTCATAGCACTTATGTGCTGCACCACATGAGCCAACCATGGCTCGACTGGTCCCACCATCTCTCAAGGAACAAGGAGGACACCACTTCAGGGTGGTGGTACAAACTTCCCCTTGATGCCAAAATAGTCACTAGCAGTCTTCAAATGATATCTGAAGACCTACATGTTTGAGAGATTCTTAAACATCTCCTTTAGAAAAAAACCTTTATTACTATTTTCTCTCCCAACAGAAATTTAAACTGATGCTATTCTGTATCCTAATGAACCAGCGTTAGATTGTATTTACTGATGCAGAGTTTATATTTTGTAAGCCACGTCTGCCAAATGCCATAAATGTGAATGTAAGCAGAATCCTTTTAGAAAGCTATAAACTCTTGCTTATACAGCAAATACTTAAAAAAACAGAGAAGATGTATTTTGTGTGGGTGTAGCTTGGTATTCGTTGTCTTTTAGGGAAATGAGGTTGCTAAAGGGTCCTCTTGAATGTTTTATAAGGGGAACCTTCTTTTTAAAGGTTCTATGTAACCCTAAATTATTATTATTTTCTAGAAGAAATATTTTGTTGAAATTTCACTCTTGATTTAACAATGAACTCTTGAGAAACTATTTATTCAAAAAAGTGTAGGTTAATAATTTTTTTTAGAAAGAAAGTATCAGAAAAGAGTTGTTTGAACTTCGAACAAGCCTTCGAAGAAACCTTTGGGAACCCTGAATGGTTCAAATTGTCTGTTGGAACCCTTAAAGGTTCCCTGGAGACCCTTAAAATGTAATATTTTCCAGGTTGAAAGGAAACTAGAAATTCTTGAATTATCCAAATTCCACTGAATGAACCTTTAAATTACCTTTTTTTTAAAGATTGTAGATTGTTACATTTTAGAACACAAGCTTCCTGAATGGTTCTTTAAAAGGGTTCTAAATAGAACGCTTTTTTAGTAGCTAAAAGGAATTATCCGAATAACCCTCAAAGAACCGTTGAAGAACCTTTTTTTAAAGACTATGTTATAAATGTTTACTTTTAGAAGATAGGGTTGTCCTTCTTCAGTTGTCCTTCTGGGGAAACCCTTCAAGGGTCATACAATAGATGTCAACTTATATTTAACATTTTCTGCAGTTGAAAACTGTTTATTAATGTAGAAGTCAGAAAGACTTTTTTTATAATCCTTTGACTTGAACACAGACACACTTTGCGTTAGATATGGTTTCTAACATGGACCTTACGAAATTCCCATAACCAATAGGGTGTGTTATCATTGAGAACTGTGTCTGTGTGTGTGTGTGTGTGTGTGTGTGTGTGTGTGTGTGTGTGTGTGTGTGTGTGTGTATGTGTGTTGCAACCCACGTTTTATAAACTCACACATGGCGGTTGGAGGTGAGCCAGCTGGATTAAGGGCTGCATGGCTTATTAACTTGAGCAGAAATCCGGGACGTTATGGTGGGATTCTGACAACCTGCCCATTGCATGAGGCTGTCTTTTACAACATTGTTTTTTCCTAGCGAGCCATAATGTGGAAAACGTCCGTCCGGCTTTAGCCGCGTAGTAAATCTGCACTTCTATTGCGTGCCACTCTCAGGACGAGTACACAAAACTCTCCAGAGTTTGTCGCCAAGAGAACGTGTGCTGTCCAGAAAACACACTTCGCCTAGCTTCGAACAGCTTAACTTCAGAACATGGTTAAAAACATGCGCTCGGGTTTCCTCTGCACTTCTGATGAAAGTGGGTTTGAACTGATGGTGTGTTTAAAGTGAGGTGGACGCCATGCGGTCTGGCTGAGAGAGTAATGACAGACCACAGAGCCCGGGAGCGTATACGAATATTTCGACCCGAATCAGCGCCTGTGACTGACAACGTTTGGAAACTTGGGCAGAGCAATTAGCACAAGTACATTTATATAATCCTAAGGAGTCCTGATAACCTTTTAGCACCTGCATTATCACGTGTAACTCAAATTGCACGATGATCCAGAGTGAGAAATATGTATTTAAGACAGCCGATGGTAGCCATGGTTACCCTGATTACATTTGGCTAGTGTGATATCATCATACAAACTACTTCGCTTGCTACAGAATAAATGAAATGGCATTTTATTGGATTAAGTCTTCTTGTTGAAAATAACATTGGTAAAGACTTTTTCGCCTGCAGTAACAAAAATGGAGGCCACGCCTCTTTCAAAAGAACTGACATGCGCAGAGGCCAGGCCTCTTCACTAACTAGGAATAAACATTTAGGCCACACCTCCATTATGACATGCACATCTGCAGCACCTCTTCACAAGGACATACAGGCACACCTCCTTTACAGACAAAACAGATAGAAGACACACCTCTTCTCACTAGTATTTGCCTCTTTCCAGCAATAGTGTTGCACAGAGGCCACGCCTCCATTTTGACCTGCACATTGGCAGCACCTCTTTACATAGGAAGTACAGGCGTATACACCAACCAGGTAAAACATTATAACATAATGAGCTGTAAATAACACTAATTATCTCTTCATCGTAGCACCCGTTAGTGAGTGTGCTATATTAGGCAGCAAGTAAACATTTTGTGCTAAAAGTTGACGTGTTAGAAGCAGGAAAAATGGGCGAGTGTAGGGAGTTGAGCGAGTTTGACGAGGGCCAAATTGTGACGTCTAGACGACTGAGTCAGAGCGTCTTCAAAAGCAGCTCTTGTGGGCTGTTCCCGGTCTGCAGTGGTCAGTATCTATCAAAAGTGCTCCAAGGAAGGAACAGTGGTGAACTGGTGACAGGGTAGTGGGCAGCCAAGGCTCATTGATGCACGTGAGCAGCGAAGGCTGGTCCGTGTGGTCCGATCCAACAGACGAGCTCCTGTAGCTCAAACTGCTGAAGAAGTGCATGCTGTTAATCCTCTACAGGTCAGCAAAAGACTGTTTGGCAGCAAAAGAGGGACCAACACCTCCTTTATAGGCAGAACAAATAGAAGCCAAACCTCTTCAGCAGGAATAAAAGTAACTATACTATAACTGATAGACACATAGGCCACGCCTCCTCGTGCCTATAAAACGGGTGTTGAAAAGCGATTCTTTTCAATCCAGCGCTGTTTTAAAGCAGCAAGGAAGTGAACCAGTGAATTAAATCAATGAATCATCACTTTCACAAACATAGGCTCATATTAGAAACACTGCTATTATGCTGCAGTGGAATTAGGAAGATGTTTTTCTTGCAAACACAACCCTCCCTTTTATTTTTATTAATTTTTTACAGATGATGTGTGCAGTCAGACCCCAGTGGATTTGAATCAAATCCAGATGTGATTGCAGAACTCATGGTACAAGGCAAGGGTGTGTGTGTGTATGTGTGTGTGTGTGTGTGTGTGGGAGTCACACACCCTGACTCTCTGCCTCTGGGAAACAGACGCTACATCCATCACTAAAACCCTACTCACTGTCACAGCTCCTGCCGTGACCTTGATGCATTAGTGTAATGCGCGTTCCTCGGCTGTGAGAAAGAAGAGCGAGCGAGCATTTCTTTTTTCGCTCTCGCTCAAACTCCCGTCTCGTCTCTCAGATGTGACGATCATAATAAGATGTGAGAGGAAAACGATGTCTGCAGAGACTTAGATGACACCTTCGTAATCGATACACGTCCGTGCCGCTAACGTGGAGCCTTAAACACACACACACACACACAAGGCGTGTACGCACACGCACACAACTACACACACTGTAAGTAGAGCAGAGAAAAACAAGTGTTCCTCTCCCAGCTAACATTAACATAACATGAAGCATTACACACTCTTTCAGTAATTGCGCTCTGAAGCACTTCCCATTTTAAACGTCCACATTGTTAGGTTTTTGAGAGGCACGGCTGGAAGAGTTCATTATCTGAGATTCCTAATTTCCTTCGCTCAAAAAAAAAAATCCCTATTTCGAAAAATGATATATTTAAATGTTCTCCATGCACAGTGAGTTTTTCGCAGCCCTAAATGTCTTCTGATTTTCGATTACATTACTACACTTATGTGGAAGCATAATATTACCGCATGCTATCACATTTTTATTATTTGCTTTCCATATTGTCCGGTTCAGTTCTCTACAATTCTGATTGTCTGTGTCTAGAAACACCTAGAAAAAACTACCTCAGAAGAAGAATGGCCTGACAGCAAATAACCACTCATTACATCCATGCTGAGCAGAAAAGCATCTCAGAATGCACATATTGACCTGAGAGGCAGGTGAACTGCAGCATCACAGTGACACATTAAGAAAAAGGAGAGAGCAGAGTGGACATTTTATACAAATTATTTTTTTAGTGAGTCGGGGCAATCGGCTCGGCTCACTAGTATGATTCGACTCCTCAGCTCACTAGTATGAGTCGACTCCTCAGCTCACTAGTATGAGTCGACTTCTTGCCAACTCAGCTCACAAGTATGATTTGACTCATCAATTCATCAACTCCCCATTATGAGTCGAATCCATACCTACTCGGCTACTCAATTTCTTGGCTCACTAGTATCATTTAACTGCTCGATTCCTCAACTCACCATTATAAGGTGACTAATTGACTCCTCAACTCACAAGTATGAGTTGACTCCACAACTCAGCTCACCAGCATTAGTCAACTTCTCGATTCCTCAGCTCACAAGTATGAGTCAACTCCTCGACTCCTCAGCTCACCAGTATAAGTCAACTCCTTGCCTCCTCGGCTCCTCAATTCCTCGGCTCACTAGTATGATTTGACTCCTCGATTCCTCAACTCACCATCATGAATCGACTCCTTCACTCCTCAGATCACTAGTATGAGTCGACTCCTTGATTCCGCCTCGATTTTCATTTTGTCTTGAAATCATATCAGATCAGATGTCCGTTTGTATGTTTCACATTCGTTTCTTCCCTCATGGAGGAATTATAAATTGTAGAATACTGATAAATCTGCCTGAAAAGCATCAACAGACTTAATGATAAGACGGCACGTCGACAAAAAGTACCAGATTTGCGAATGACACGTGTCTATCGAACCACTCAAAAATGGAACGTTTTTATGTTTCCCTGTGAGTAATGACTGTATAAAATGCATTTTAAATAGCGCTTAGAAACTGGCTATAACCATCACACTTCAAATTCACACACACAAACACACACACACACACCAGAGATGAGCACTTTGTAACTCGTTGCAGGTGTTCACTTTACTCAGTAATCAGAGGAAAACGGCGGCTACGTTTATACGCTATTAGCATCAACCACAAAATCCCACAGCGAGGCGGTTCCTACACGCCTCGGCCTGTAACTGCACTCCGAGCCCCGAGCGCTGATCCGGATAAGACGACCGTGCCCGCAGCATGAGATCATTTCTGCACGGATCATTTGTTGTACAGGATTATTTTTAAGGGCCTGCAGGCAAATTTCTCTCTTTTTTTTGTGTTTTGTTTTGTTTCCACCTATAACACTGAAGGGAGGGGTTTCAAGGAACGACTGCTAAACACGATTCGACATATTCGTAGAAGTGCAGCTGTTTACAGAGTGTGTACTAAACACCAGGCTTTTATTTTTTTACTGATATATCAGGAAGAATCACATCACGAAAGCTCTCTATGTGAATAATGTTTAAAGGTGAACATGCAGTCGAGCGTGAGTTTTGTTTTTGGGTTTTATTCAAAGGCCTCTGTTTTATCGGAAAACTTCAGCTTTTTTAAACCGTATGCAAAGTGTTTCCTGCATATGAGTAAGCACTATTGAAAAAAAAAGAAAGATGAAAAAAAGACCCAAAAATATATATACACACTATAAAGACAAAAGTATTCGGACAACTGATAACTATTCCAGCCATTTGTGGCTCTGTTACTAAACTTTTACCATAAATTTGGAGACACACAATTGCAAAATGTGTCTTTAGATGAATTTTTTTTTTTTAATTATCAGACCCAAACCTGTTCCAGCATGACCATGCTCCTGTGCACAAATCTTGATTGGCCTGCTACAGAGTAAAAACTATTGTAACAGCAAATGGGGACTCTCTGTAAAATAGAATCAAAACGTAAATACGAATCGTATAATCGGATGACTACAGTCTTTTGTGTATGTAGTGTATATTGGCTCACCAAAGACGAAAAATTGTGAAAAAATCTCCCCTTTCTGTGCTAATGTAGCCCTGTAGCTAGGCTTCGGTCCTAAGAGCTGCTAAATAATTTACATAAACGCTAGTTCATGTTTAGATATCTGGAGTTGCTGAGCAACAGCAAGTTATTTTATGCAGCACAATATATTTATTTGTTGTTTGGTCGCATTAGATATGATGTACAGCCTGCATTCTGGTTGCAACCTGTCACGTGATTTCCTGCTGAATGCTAAATTTAAAGATCAAAGAATCAATCATTTTTGTTGGAGGAAAAAAGTGATGCATGAGTTTGGAAAAAGCATCTAATTATTCTCCATCTATATTGCATTATTATTTGGCCCAAAACCATCAAACAAAAAAAAAAATATATATATATATTCAATGCTTCAAGAAACTTTCCTCAATGTTCCAACAACGTTTCGGTTACTAAGTTTTATTTACTAGGTTAAAGTTAGGTTACTAAAAGATTTATTTACAAGAGCATACAATTTTTTTGGGCAATAAAATATGAAATATTGAAATTTTTAAATGGCCACAGCCAAACCACAACTTGCTTCACAACCACAAACTTTTAGAAACTGCAAAAAAAATAGCTACTGGTACTGGTACAAGATTCTGACAACATATGCTAACTGGAACTCACTTTAACTCAGGCTAATGCGAGTAATAATAATAATAATAATAATAATAATTATTATTATTATAATTATTATTATTATTATTATTATTATTATTTATCATTATTTTAATTCTTATTCTTTTTTATTTATTTAGCTTTTTTATTTCCATTGTATTAAAAAAACAAACATACTTGCCAATAAAATAAAGCTCTTTCTGATTCTGATTATTATTATTATTATTATTAAATGTATTATATTAATACTTATAATTATCAAATAAAAAAAACTAATTAGAATAAAATTCACAAGGATAAAAACCTTATAGAGATTTTTTAAAAAGTATAAATATAAAGTCAAATGAAGTATATTTAAAAATAATGAAATAATGTATTATTTGTATATATAAAGTATATGAAATAATTTGATTCTAAAACTAATGTTAAAATAATGTACTGAAAAGAAAGAAAAGAAAAATAAATAAAAGGAGAAAACTAAAAATGAACCAATTTCTTTTATCAAAAACAAAACTATTATTTAAAAAAAAACTTCAATAAATAAACAAATAACAAAAAATTATAAATCAAACAAAGACCTAAATATGCAAATATAAATTTAAATAAAGTGTTGCTCAATATTTAGCAGATCTCAGTTTCAAATCCTGAAGGTCCCAAAGCCGTCCATGTCTGTGCTCTGTGAGTGGGAGGGGCACACACTGTCAATCAAAGCAACAACTACCCAATCATCTTGTGTCCTTAAGTGTAAGAGGGCAGAGAGCTCTTATCCCAGGGCGTGTGATGCAGCACATGTCCACACGTTAAGGGGTGAAGCACGTCTCAGCCTTTACTCCACCTGATCGATAACTTGGCCGTAGACTTGGCCTACCTTCTTTCTTTACAAACTTTGCTCTTATATGAACAGGATTGTGGGATGTGTAGGAAAGCAAAGGATCGATGAAAAGAACCGCTTTCTTCTTAGAACAATCAGATCATATAACTTCACCTTCCAGCTTTCAGAAAGCCACACCACCTAAATCTGATGTTCACGACTGCAGCTGAGGAAGAAAGTGATGTTCTGATGGCTTCTGGAGTAATTTTATAGATAACGATGTCAGCGACAGGTCGCTATACTGAACAGGTTTACAACTAAACTGGTGGCTATCATTTTATTTCATTTGTTGTAATTGTGTCAACATTATTAGAACAAACATTGCGACTGCAGCCATGGAGAAGTGGTAGCTGATGGTTAAGATATTGGAAGGTCATTAGTTTAAATCCCAGCACCACTACCTATTGCGGGGCCCTTGGGTAGGACCCTCAACCCTCAACTACTATTGTATGAATGAGAAAACTGCAAGTCGCTGTGGATGTCAAGTAAATGCCAAATATTTTAGCTGATAGACTACGTTTTTTTTGTTGTAGTTTTTTCTTTACATCACGTGTACATTTGAATTGAATTTACAGTATCTTGAAATCGCAATGCATCATTATTTATATTATTATAATATTTTTTTTTATTATTATTATAATTTATATTGAATACAATTGCACCATGCAAGTGCACAAAGCTCCAGAGTCTAAAACGCACAGCTGGTAAGTGATGAACAAGGCTGCACGTGTGTGTGTGTGTGTGTGTGTGTGTGTGTTCACTTACCCAAAAACATGCTTCTCTCAATAATCCGT